>NW_026885009.1:0-60755 GCF_032173495.1 Musca vetustissima | reverse complement strand
AAACGCTACGGTCTAGGACCCTGTATCGCCTTCTTCTAATTTTCTTTCTTTCATTAAATTAAGTATTTCTTGCGGAAGCTCTGCTAGCATTCCATACTTTGGTGTAAATTTGTCCATGCTTTTCTCCATAGATTCCTTTATAATTTCTGTCAAAGTATCAACTTCCTTGTCTATTTCGTTAATAGATGCATTTCTATCAACTGGCAAAGTAAGTCTATATCGTTGTTCATTTAGGCTGTTATTGAATTTTTTCTATTAAAGCTGTTAAAATTAAAAAATTCCTCTCGGAGTCTCCTCTCAATTCTATTGATTACTACTTCAATTGATATGGCTTTATGATCAGAGTCATAGTCCAGGGTTTTTACACCTCCGGTCGGATGTGAAGCAAGGATTCCTATGTTCGAAGATGTAATAAAAGTCTATATATGACTGTGCAGTACGACAGCACCTAGTTGGTTCCACAGTTGGTCTTATTATTAAATCTGGAGACGTGTCTAACCACTCACCTAAAATTCTCCCACTAACGTTCGTGACATTCCCGCCCCATAGTGGATTTTTTGCATTTAAGTCCGCTCCTATAATAGCCTCCCTACTTCCAATTAAATTTCCGATTTTTGCAAGATCACTTTCTTTAATATTTTCCAGCGACATTAGTATAATTTTGTTATAAAGGCCTTTTAATTTTATCACAGTTCCCTCTATTCCGCCTAAGTTTGCTTGAATTCTTTCAGCTTGCATCCAATCCTTTATTAAAATTGCTGTGCCTCCCCCACGACCCCACATCCTATCTTGTCGAAAAGTTATATAGTTCCTTACATAAAATTGGTTCCCAGCTGATAACTTATGTTCGGCTAACAGTATAATATCTGGATTATGTTCTTGTATAAATAATTCCAGAGAATATCTTTTCTTTGTTGATACCATAGAATTTACATTAATAAATATAATTTTTAGCTTCGCCATTTGTAGTAGTTTTGAAAGAATTCCAAAGAGTGTTTGAGTCTTTTCTTCTTCAGTTTTTAATTGGGTTCGTTTTTTGGCATATTCATCTATTCTTTTTAATGTTGTAAATATGTCTTTGCCAATGTATTTTTTACAGTCGTTGTTCAAGAATTCAAAGGCATTACCTACGTTACTAGTTGGGGTTGCTGTTGTTAATTTATTATTACTTGTACTTGGAACACTTGGTTGACTTAGTTTTACAACTGTCGAAAATGGCAGATCGACATTAAATGCCAGAGCTTTTTCATTACTATTTATATGACCCTGATTCCTTTTTTGTTTTTGTCTTTCGATAAATCTAGCCCTTGTGGGACAACTTTTATCACTTGCCACGTGGCCATCTACTTTGCAATTGGCGCATCGGACAGATAGTTTTTTCGCTTCACCTGTTTTTGGGTCTGTGATGATATATTCCTTATTATTATTTTGTTTGTTTGGTATTGCACAGCTTCCTGGAGCGTGGTCCGAACTGCCGCATTTCACGCATGCATATGGCATGCTACAGTTAGATGCAGCATGACCATATCTTTGACAATTTCTGCATTGGATTATTCCATTCTTTTTATAGTTTTCGATTCTGACACCGCCTTGTAGTATAAATGTTTGCCTTCTAAAAGCTTTTATGTCAGAATCTTGAGTTAGTTTAAAAATCCATCTATCTTTTTTAAGTTTTATGATTTTTAAAAATGTTATATTTAGCTTTTTTTCTTTAAAGAAGTTTTTTATATCCTCTTCATCCCATGTGCTTGATAACCTTTTTACGAATAACGATATTGGTTTTTCCTCTTTTGGTGTATAGGTATAGAATGAATATTTTAATTCATTCAATAATTGTTTAATTTTGCTATGTTCCTCTTGGTTTACAACCTTAAGAGTGACCATATTTTTATTCACTAAATTCATTGTAAAATTTCTGTGTCCTAGTTTACGTGCAATTTGTTCTACCATTTCTTTTACATTGTTGTTATATATTTTAAATATTGGAGGGGGGCTGACCTTACCTGATTTTTCTATGGATGGAAACTCTTGAGGTGTTTTTTGTATATAATCGCTGCAGCTGGCTTCATTTAAATCTTCTGGCGTTGATACCAATTCCATTTCTGTTTCCGCATCATTGACATTCGCTTCAACGTTTGGTTTTTGCTTGGTGCCATTCATTATAGTGAAACCCTCGCTATCTTCATTCGGCTTAGCACTTTTGCTGGTATTCAAATTTGGAAATTCATTCTCGTTTAGGAGGTAATTTTGTTTATTTGTTGATTCATTAAATGTTGTACATTCAATTTTATTATTGTTTGCATTTATTATTTCATCAACTCGATCATTAGAATTTACAGCTAATTCTTCTTTTAATATTTGTATTTCGGTTTCTAGTTTTTTAAATACCTCGTTTATTTTACTTTTAATTCAACATTTTCATATAGAGATTCTGATTCATTTTCATCTCTTTTCCTTTTAAGATTTTTTGTATTTTCGGAGGGTTTTTCATTTTTATTCTGTTCACAACTATCCATTTTAAGTTTTGACGCCTTCTATGTGCTTCTCGTTCTTATGAGTGACTTCGGCAACATTATCTAACACTCCAGTTACTTCTCTTGTTTGGATGGGTTTTCTACTTGTTATTAAGTAGCACTATCGCAAAATATTTTTTCGGTCACTTTGTTATATCAAAATCAAATGCAAGATTGCACTTCACTTCACAACAATATGTTCACCTTTAAAAGCTCACAATGAACGGATCACTGATTTGGTCCAGCAATGTCTTGGGCTTTTATAGCCGGCAAATAATAATGAAAAACGAGCGTCAGAGAGACTGAGTGTCAAAGTAGGTAACCCATACAAATATAAACAATCATACATATTTTTTATTTTGTGTGTGTTCTCAGAGATGAGTAGGTGACAATGTGACTAATATCTCCAAAAAATAGTTGGAAAAGGGGAAGAACCGCAATTGTGAATTTGTAGCGAGAATAGTTGCTCAAATACGATTTGATGTCATAGAGAATATTTATATTTTTTTCTCTGGAAAGTTTTTGAAATTTTAAAAATAACTATTATTAAAATTTAATTTAACAACAATATTTAATTTAGGCATAGAGGTATGTAACGAAACGAGATAGACACATGATTCCTTTTGATAATATACATGGAATACTTAATGAAAATACCAAAATAATATTTAAATATATATTTGTTTAACTAAAATGCGATATGCCGAAAATTGGAAAGTATTGTTAAACTATTTTTAAAATTACTCAGCTTTAATACAAAAAAATCAAAAAAAATTTATGGAAAGCTACAATATTTCGAAAATGGCGAACCTTAATAAAATATAGTAGGAAAAATGCACTCGGAATTACCAACAATGGAAATACATAAATCAGCCATGCTTACCCATATACGCTACCGTAAAGCAATTTTTCATCGGCATTTGTATTTTTAAAAATCGACAAAAACAAAACAAACTCGCTGTAGGGTAATTATTTTTTCCAAAAACGGAGGAACAATAATCAGTCGTTGATAGTACGATAGCGGTGATTTCATTTCGTGAGTATTCTTTTTCTCCCGCATTCAGTCGTTGATGAAACGTCGACGAATGAACACATGGTTGGGGTATGCTCGCATGTTTGTCTGTTTTTACATATTTCCCTAAATATGAATAAAATATATGATTAGACGATCAGTTACATACAAGCGCACTCAACCCGGCACGTTTTCACTGGCCAACGTAATATCAGCCACTGAACATAATCTTTTTCTTTATGTGCATTTTCGGTTCTCTCACACGTGCAAACACAATTTTCATTTTGTGCATCACTGGCATGGATGGATGCACGCATTGTTTGCTTGTGTTTATTGTTTGGTGTAAATGAAGTAATACACTTTGAATATTTTCAAAGTATGTATTTACTATGGGATATTTTATTTCCTTTGTATTTCAGCAATACATCAAATTATTATGCTACTTTGTTATATGTTATTATTTAATTTCTGTATATACTCTCTTTTTAACTTAACAAATATTTTTTTTTTTCGTAAAAAAAAGTTATTTAATACAAAATTTGTAATTTGTAAACATGTTAAATTTGTATATTTTTATTAGAAAATATAAATAATATTTCTGTGGAAAGGCAATACTGAAGACAATACTTCACACATTTGACACAAAAATATATACATTCATTACCTTTAATTTATATATACCTTAAATGTATTTTATATTAAAAAATCTGTATTACTAATCAAGTCTTCTATTTTCATCATATTATGTCATCGTAGATATAAGAGCTAATGAAGAAAAGAGTGCATTTGGAAAACTTCCTTCAGCTGATTCTACAATCGCATCAAGTGGATTAAATGGTCGGGGTACTTCAGCCTCCCACTATGGTGAAGTTGATCAGGAAGATCGTTCACGTATAAGGAGAAGAGGAGCGGACCTATGATGAACCCTTGGGGACCCTTTTTTACCATCCATAGGTTAAGAGATCAAGGTTCCAGTGTAACCTGACTGAGATCTATTTGAAAGATACGATATAATTAGTTTAGTATAAGTTTAAAACACAAGTTTTGATGGTCGACGTCATCAAATGCTTTTGAATGATCGATCAAGGAAACATATTTTATTTTCATCAATCTCGAACCTTATAGACTCTGAAACTTGTATAAGAGCAGCGGTGCAGCGGACATTTCTTTCAGCACGATTTTTTCAAATATTTTTGAAAGGAAACACAAAATTGCAATAGGACGAAATTCCGTATTTGATTTTGGTATAGGTATGGTTTTTGCATGCTTCCATGGGGACCAGTGGCGTTAGATGTAACTTCTTTAAAGCAGTTAAGAACTTCATCATTTAAAACGGCGTGAAGTTCAAAATTCCATTATATTTTATTGAACTCCTCGTCACTATTTTGTTGTATAGCATTTAACTTATCAAATAGTAAATATATGTTGTCATATGCTTCGACAATGTCCAGATTAATGTCCAGATTAATAGTCTGATGTTAGCCTAATGTCCAAGAAAAACAGGGACAAGTTTTTCTTTAGCTAGAAAATGTATGTATGTATATACGTATGGTATGTACATATGTTTTATATTTTAATTTTGGGTTTCTATTTCTTGTTGTTGTTATTGTCAAGTTTCCAACATGTGGTCGTTACGTTCCAAATGAATCCCAATGGACAACTAATTACTATGCCTGATGTTACTATCGAATATTCGTTGTGGGCAAAAGAGACACACCAACGAAAAGCAACTTTGGAGAACCAAGAGAGCGACTGGTTGGAAGGTATGGGGACCACATCCATTTGAAGCTTAATAGTAGCATTAGATAAGATTAGTTTATGTAGTTCTTAAGTAAGAATTTTAAATAAATCAGAATTGAAATCACAATCGAAAGAGACACTTTCTGGTATCTCCCCCACAAAGGGTCAATATTTTATAAACTTGTAAATTTAATTTGAAGCGAATTGAATAACCAATTTTATCAACATAAAACCTCTTTGATAAAAACTTACATCATATAAAGCGAATAATAAAACTTGTGTGTAATCTCCGAACACCTCTGCAAACCATTGGCTGAGGGTATATATCTGTCGACAACACCGACTGACACTTTTTTACTTGTTATCTCACTCATTAGCGAAGTTCATTATTTTCTGTCAATTGATTTCAGATATGTACATCAATTGGATCATGTATATTTGGTCCTAAGTGCACCTCCTGCAAAGTGATTTCAATATCGCTAAAGCGATTTTTTTCTATTTTAATTTAAATATTTATTTAAAATTCTATTCATGTATGTCTTAATTTATTTTTTCCAAAATTGATATGGTATTCCCACAGATTTGCATACATATATTAATAGATGTTGTTGGATATGAATCATCACCATATTGCTTAGAGGGAATCCCTCTGAAAAAATAAAAACACACGGCCATCCCAATTGCGTGATCCAACAGTGAAATCTCGTGAAGGGTCTCTCTCTCTTTGTTTATAACGGAAAATAATTTATCTCAATTCTCCCCAAAATGTGTCTCTCATTGTAAAAAGACGGTAAATCTCTTGAACCGGCAAATTGTTTTTATAACCAAAAGAAAACATGACTCTCAGGCAGAGAGTGAATTGCTACCGTTTTAAATTTGCCGGCTTATACGCTAAACAGTCCACAGATGAAACAAATAACTTGAAAATAGGCATACAAACATTTTACCGGCTTATACACCAAACAGTCCACAGCTGAAACAAACAACTTGAAAATAATCATACAAACACACCGACATACCTGAATACAATGATTATTTGTTTGGTTCACAACAAAAATATACGTTTGATACGAAAATATTCACCCTGGTCGTTTAGTTTCTTATTGGCTAACGTAGGCAACTGAACGCCGTAGCGCGGACGTTTCAATTCCTCGCACCTCTTTATTTTTATACCGCGTATTTTATTGTTGTTTATTTAAAAGTTGTCGTTCAAAATTAATGAATAAATTATATTTATAACAAAAATTAAAACAATAACTGTATTCAGACAAGTTGGAAAGAAGTCGGTAATTTTGTATTCATAATCGTGGATTATTTAACATTATTTTATGAAGAGAGATTATTTCTATATAATTTTGAATTTTCCGTTATGGTTTAAAAATTATAATTTTATTTAAACTCACACCAACATCGATATGTAAAAAAATTGAAAAAGGTGGGAGAGTCCAAAATTTAGGATCAATACAAATGTAGTTCAGCAACTCTACCTAGAATCTTAAAATATGGAAAACAATTCTCCCCAAAATGTGTCTCTCATTGAAAGAAAGCCGGTAAATTTCTTGAACCGGCAAATTGTTGTTGTAACCAAACATGATTATTTGTTTGTTTTACAACAGACCAGGCTGATTATCTCAGGCCAGGCTGAATATTAAGTTTTCCTATAGAACACACTATTCAGCCAGGCTGAATACGAAGTTTTCCTGCAGAAAACACTATTCAGCCAGTCTGAATATGAAGTTTTCCTGTAGAAAACAGTACTCAACAATTTTCCAAATGTTATCGCAGGTATCAAACCGATTGCAGTTTGAATTGACATCAGATTAATATGTAAGTATGTACCCGCTTAAAATATTTTTGTAGGTAAATATGTTAAGCTGGGAATTATGGAATATCAATAAAACAAACTAATATAAAATAAACAAAACAACTAATAGTTATCATTGTTTGTATTTTGTCTTTATCGAGTTATTTCGTATCTATTGCCGTAAAAAATCCACCTAGTTCGTATCAATTCTAAGAGAGAGCTAACCCCATGCAAAAGCTTCTCTTTATTTCGAATTTCACAAATTGTGACATATTCCTTATCTCAGAGAACAAAAATATGTACGTAGCTTGTGTCAGTCTCTCTGGTGCCCTTTTTCTACGATTATTTGCTGGCTATAAAAGGCCGCGGCATTGTTCAAACAAATCAGTCTACTGCGAACTTTGACAAACGCAACGACCAACCCCTCAATGTTCGACTGGAGTTAAAACGGTATAACAAATTAAAAAACATTCGCCAACAAATCTATATGGCTTTGTTGATGGAAGATGAGGCTGATCAAAAGGGACCAGAGCGTGGCTCCAAGGGCACAAAAAGTTGGACATACTGTAATTTCCGTGGTCGTACCACAGAACAGTGCCGCAAACGCAAAGCAGGCGAAGAATAAAATTATGTCGACAATAACAAACACCACACAATAGATGTCATAATACCAACAACAACTAAACTAAAATTCACTTATCATTTAGGTTAAGTTCTAAGAGAATTGGTAGTTACATCGCATAACACATAGAGCAGCTATAATAACTTGTAAGGTTCGATAATGAAATATAGCCCGAATTTAGGCCTAGGCCTAGCCCCTGTTTGGACTTACCAGAAGGAGTGGAAGTTTGGATGAAATCAAAATTTTCTGGAACGGATTTGGTCAAAAGAAACATGGGATCTAGAACCAATATTTCGATGAGGCACATTTTCACTGTATCAATGTGTATTCACCCTCATTAGCCATAAGACTTAGGGTATAAATATCCATTAAAAATTGTTGAAATTTGTATTTAGTGTACATTATGGTTTACATAATCAGTCTGTAGAAAGGTCATTTTTTGGTATGTTCCCTATGTTTTCATTTCAAGTACCTATGCTGGAGGGTATCCAAAGTTCGGCCCGGCCGAACTTAACGCTTTTTCACTTGTTTAGGTTAAAGTCAAACGCCTTCCGTTACCAGCTATGAACGCCTGGACCCTCATCACTAGCAGTTACATTGGATTTTGGAACCTAATAACAACCGCACGTATCGCAACAACAACAACAATTATTATGCAATTTTTTGCATTTTGTGTACCCGGGTATTTTGCTGACTTTAGTCGGGTAAGTATCTCATTTTGCAAACTTAAGTGAAGACTATTCTTAGGCCTCTGGCTGTGTCAAGGTCCAATAGTTATGAGAAGAAATTCTTGTATTCTCGAAATTTGTTATTCCTTCGGGAGGCCAAATATAGAAATTTTCAAATTTTTTCTATTTATAATGTTTGGTTATTTTTTGAATGTAAGTATTTTTGTTTTGTCCCACCACGCCATGCCTCTCACAACAGCTCACCAGAACTTCTTAATGCATCAAAACATTTCGGAAATATGCCGGTATTTTTGTCTTGACGGAGTGAAGTTTTTTCTCTTTTAAGAAAGCGGACAATTTTTGAAACCGCATGAATTTCCACCTTGGTGGCGCACGCTGGGTTGAGCGGTAGGCAAAGTGGCGATTAATTCAAAAAATGAACTTTGACTTTAATAACCGTATTTGGTACCGGGTGAAAGAAGATAAAATTCTACATTACTAATTGCCAAAATAACAGTTATTAGTTGTTTACTTTATTTGCAATGTGTCTTCAAAGTTCAGTGATTATTATTATTTTTGTGCGCATTGGTAAAAATTGAAAATTTGCATATTTACAGTGATATTTTTTTTAAAAAAAGACTTCTAAAAGTGAAAATTTTAAAGAATTCAGAACAAAAATCACTTCAAGATCGATTTAATCTTCTGATGTGGGAAGTAATCACACGCGTTGACCCTTCAGATATGTTAGATTTTACCAAAAGATTTAATTATTTTTACACACAATATAAGATTCGGTGGCAAAAATGTCATAGAATGGATCTAGTTTTTTTACAAAATAACAAGAATTGGCTTGATGCTTCGGTCGGCATGATCTCCAGTTTGATGAGTGTACATAAAAAACTAATGGAAAGAAATGTAAAGAGATAATACTCCTTTGTCTGTTTTGGCACACGCTACACAAATGAGCTTAAGAGCTGCTGGAATAACAGATGAGTCAAAAATAGTTAAGGAAATAATGTCATCTCCAACAAGAGCGAAAAAATACAGAAAAAGTTTACAACAGGTATCACCACAGCAATTAAATGCGGAGGAAGCTCTTTCCGTCTTGGTAGAAGAGAAGCTAAGTCGACACCAGTATAATGTAATTAGAAAAGCCGCGCCGAAGAAATTTCCAAGGTATACAATTGCCCAAGCAGCTAAAAAAAATTATCCAGAACGAGACGAAATAAAAATTACTGAAACGTCAGCGCAAGTCAATCTACAAGCACTATTAGACCATACCACTGAGCATATTTTTTCAATAAAAATTTTTGATTTTAATTTGTCAGATTCTTCATTATTTATAACATAGCTTGTACCATTGAAATTAGTTTGTGGAAATAAAATAATTTGGCAAAATCCTCGTCCGTCTTCCACTCGATTTTGTAGGCCCTTGAAAATTGAATTTTTGAAAGAAACGTTCAACAGTATTAAACTCGAAAAAGAAAGAGTGGAGACTGAAACAGAGGCTCTTGTCGATTCCGTATTACTAGTTGGAGAGAGATTAGTGAAAATTAATCACGAACTAATTCTCGTGATGATTGACGGTAAGGTCTGTAATGCTATAACAGACACAAAGTCCACACAAAAGTGTTGTATATGTGGCGCTACAAGCAAGGAGTTTAACAATATTGATGAAATTATTGGAAAAGTTGTAAATATAGATAACATGCAAAAAATGGCAAACTAGATGTGATGATGAAAAACAAATTATTGCTGATACAAAAAAAAAAACGCATTCAAAGGGAATTCCGAGAGAAAATTGGATTGATTGTTGACCAACCAATACCAGGCTTTGGAAACTCAAACGATGGTAATTCGGCAAGGAGTTTCTTAAGAATGCAGAAGTATCTGCAGAAATTACAAAATTGATTTACAATTGATCAAAATATGCACACAATATTAATAGTTGTTTCTAGTGGTATTGAGGTCAATAATGAAAAATTTTCAAATTTCGCTAAAGACACTGCAATGCTATTTGTTAAAAATTATCCATGGTATCATATGCCTCCTACTCTACATAAATACTTTATTCACGGGCCAGAAATTATAGCGCTTGCACCATTGCCTATTGGTCAGCTAACTGAAGAATCTCAGGAAGCCAGAAATAAGGACTTCAAAAGCTATAGGAAGCATTTTTCCCGTAAATTTAGTCGGGAAAATACAATAGAAGACATGTTTAATAGATTTATTTTAAGTTCTGATCCCTTAATTTCGAGCAAGAGGAAGAGTTATAAAAAGAAAATACAGCAAATGCCTCAGACTGCATTGGAGTTACTTATTCTTGCCCAAAATGAAAATGATAATGTTGCCCAAAATGAAAATGAGATAATGAAGATGAATATTATTTTAACGAATTGTATAATGATTAAGAAGTTAATGATTATTATTAAATAAATTAATTTTATAATGGTTGTGAAAAAATGATAATTTTGAAGTTAATAACATTTTTAAAATTAATGAAATGAAGTAAATAAAAAACCGTACAATTATTTTTTTTAATTACTTTTTTCCTGTAATGGTTGTTTGTTTTATTTTTATACTATGATTATAGCCTTCACCACACTGTGGTACAGGGTATTATGTCTTTGTGCATATGTTTGTAACAGCAAAAGGAATCAAAAAGGAACCATGGGTCTATCCATGGTTCGTTTTTGATTATATGCATAGAATCACTTTCTGAGTCGATATATGCATGTCCGTCTGTCCGTCCGTCCATGTATTTTTGTTAACAAAGTATAGGTCGCATTTATGATCCGATTTGAATGAAATTTGACACAGGACGAACCCTTTTGAAATTGGAGAAAATCGGTCCACGTTTAGGCATAGCTCCCATATAAGGGTACCCCCAAATTTTCGGTATTTTGAGGTTCTTGAGTGCGTTTTTAACTGTATTCGCTGAAATTTGGTACTTTGAGTTCTTATTGGGAAGCAAATCTCCCTACCAAAAATTATAAATAAAGGTCCATTTTTTCGGATAGCCCCATTATAAGAGTTACCCCCGGTTAAGATTTAGATATAGCTCCCATATATATTTTCGTCCGATTTTATGTAAATGGTGCACCAAAAGTCCCTATATATCCTTCTATTTGCATGGATTTATAAGTAAATGAAGAACTCAAAATGTGGCCGTACATGTGACAACTTTCGATGAAATCGGTTTAGATTTCGATATTTTGTTTTTAATTTATTTACATATTTTTGTCCTATTGTAAGAAGCAACTCTATATCTGACCAAAATTTAGTATAGGTTGCAGAATGACATGTTTAATTTCATGTTAATGCGACGTCTGTTAGGATCCCATCTATTGAATATACCCGAAGTGGTGAAGGGTATCATATAGTCGGCCCCGTCCGACTTTACTACTTTTCTTACTGGTTTTTATTTATGAATACTGATCAATAAAATATAATAATATTTTCTAACGTAATTTTTTTTAAATATGTGGAATTATGGAATTTGAAGAAATTAATTAATTATAAGAAATTAATTAATTATAAATTAATTAATTATAAATACAGATTAAAAATTTATTAATTTTTATTCTTTTAGGAACAATTTTTTTCTAAAAGCACATTAAGTAGGCTCTAATTTTCAATTGCATTTCCTAATATATCGTTTTTATTTGAAAAGTTACAGCGAAAATTGTGATATAAGACCACTTTTTCCAAAATACAAAAAAGGCCATAAAAGATTAAACAATTTTTTTTTATTTTTTATAATAATGTTTTTTATGTATTTATGAATATCCATCAATAAGAAATAATAATAGTTTAAAATAACGGCTTTCCTGAATTAATCGCCACTTTGCCTGCCGCTTAACCCACTATGTGGCGGTTTGTTTGCATATCGAATGGATAGATTTGTATCAATTTTTAAAAGCGGAATTACCTAATGACTTTGAGGCAGAAAGTGACTGAGAGTTTTCTTAATGTTTGGAAGTGATAAAAAATTATTTTATTCACATTGGCGAAAAGAAAAAAACTTTTTTGAACGACTCATGTCGCCATTCGTACAATTGGCACGCCAACGCAAATTGTTTTAAGTCTTTGAAACAGCCCTTACTTATGATAAGCCATTTGGAGGTTATTTAAATGAAAATGAAAAGAATACCTGTAAAAATTTAAATACAAAACAAATAGTAGAAATGCTATTAAAAAACTAAATATTTTGTGGCGTTTTCACTTTTCACTGGCAGGGAAATAGAGGAAAAAAAATAAATAAGAACTACTTACTTACTTAGCTGGCTTGAGACAGAACTTTCGTTCCATAAGCCAAGCTTAAAAAAGATTTCCAGGCGCGGCTGTCTTTTGCGATGACGATGCGTAGGCGAGTAACATATGATGTTTGTTGTACAGAGTGTCATTTATGTTCACATTTACATCTCGTACGACCTTTTCCTGCAGGATGTTAAGCAGATCACACGACAAACTGCCACCTTGTCTGAATCCTCGTTCGCCATTAAAGGGCTCCGAAAGGTCATTTCCGATTTTAACTGCTGACCTTGTACCAGTTAAAGTTATCCTGCATAGCCGTATTAATTTTGCAGGAATGCCGAACGCAGACATGGCTTTATTTATTCCTCTATAGTTGTCACATATCGTCTTGTCTCTTTTTTGTGCACGGGACACAGGATGCAGAGGTTCCAATCATTGGGCATGCATTCCTCTAGACAAATTGTACTAATCAGCTGGTGCATGCTCCTGACCAGCATCTAACCACCAGTCTTAAATAGTTCGGCTGGTAATCCATCGGAACCTGTTGCTTTAATGTTCTTCAGCCGATTAATTGCTACTCTGACCCCATCGTGGTATAGACTCTTTACCGTCATCTATTATTGGTTCTGGGGTATCTTCTTCACCGCCACTGTTTGATACCAGAAGCTTTTCAAAATGTTCCTTCCACATCCTCAACACGCTGTCTGTATCTGTCACCAGGTTTCTTTTTTCATCTCAACAGGTGTTTGGGTTTTTACTCGTTGTTAAAATTTCCGGACTTCATTCTGACTCCTGTACATCTCGATATGCTCACGCTCACGTTTTTCTTGTTCTTCTTTTTTCTGAAGATACGTTTCTCCTCTCTCCTTTTCTCCCGATAATTCTCCAACGCATTACGTGTTGCTACTGTCTGCAGTGTTGCCATATACGCTGCGTTTTTCAATTCAGTTGCATTACGACACTCCTGATCATACCATGGGTTTCTTGATGGTGATCTTTTGTACCCAATTGTTGCTTTTGCTGCAGTTTGTAGGGAATGGGCAATTCTTTGCCATTCTGCTACTATGGTGACAATGAGTGCTTTCGTCAAGCAAGTGGGTAAGTTAAGCTGAGTAGGCTTCTGCTATCTGTTGTGTTTGCAGCTTTTCGACGTCGAGTTTCCGTGTTACATTAGATCGCACCTTTTCTGCTATATTAAGACGAGTGCGAACCTTGGCTACCACAAGGTAATGATCCGAATCGATATTCGCTCCTCGTATCGAACGAACGTCTAAAACACATGAATGTTTGATCGGGAGAAAGCCAGGTTGCCTTGTCTATATCGAGATGCTTGAATCTGGTGTTGCTAACTTTCATATTTTTTTTTGCTGCCGCGAAGTCAATAAGTATATGTTTGCGGGGGTCGTAAACATAAGGGGAGTTTGGTTTTCGTTTTCGTAGCACTTCAAAGTAGTTTTTTTTTTTTTTTTGTAATTCTTATCGGTGAACTCGCCGCACATAACAGCTCACTATTTCAGCGGGTGTTGGAAGTAGCTACCACGATGACAACGCGGGGTGGTCAGTGTCCACAGTTGAGATGATAGAGGGAGCCTGGCCTTTGCCATGTTAAAGTCAATCAGAGCCGTTCC
Organism: Musca vetustissima; assembly: GCF_032173495.1. Taxonomy (NCBI): domain Eukaryota; kingdom Metazoa; phylum Arthropoda; class Insecta; order Diptera; family Muscidae; genus Musca; species Musca vetustissima. The sequence goes on along the minus strand of NW_026885009.1, from coordinate 46,511 downwards.
GTGGTATCTACATATGAATTGCATTCATAAAATACTGAAATACCTTTCTGACCACTACAAAATTCCATTAAATAGTTAAATAATTATGGGGAGACATACACCCTTACAAATGATGTTGACAAAAGGCCATGAAAAACCTTGACAACATTTGTTTGGCAAAACAGCCTTGCAGCCTTGCCTTGGTGGATAAATTTCAAATGAGTTACTTTCTTCTAAAATGTCTTAATTTATATAAGATAGCCATTTGCTAATTTGGAGGTTAGTTTGTATAGCATTTGGCGAAACCCTTATTTTCCAGTGGGGGACAGACGTGCCATTTTCAAAATGCTTCAAGATTATATGCTCAAAGTCTCAAAACAATTTGAGTTGGCGTGCCATTTGTACAAATGGCGACAACCTAGCTATCGTTGAACAATTTATAACGATAATAAATGTCGATTTGTTAAAAAAAAGTTTTTTTGTTTTCTTTTCCAAAGCGAAAAAAAACGTTTTTGTCACTTCCAAACATTAAGAAAACTCACCCACTTTCTGTCACAAAGTCATTAGGTAATTTCGCTTTTAAAAAATAATACAATTCTCTCCATTCGAAATTCAAACAAACTAACACCGAGGTGAGATTTCATTGGGATTCAAAATTTCAAAAATTGTTCGCTTTGTTAAAAGCGAAAAAACTTCACTCCGTCGAGGCAAAAATACCGGCATATTTCCGAAATGTTTTGAAAGTAACGAGTGGTTTTTTTCTTGCGTTCAGAAGTCCAGCTGAGTTGTCATGAGGTGGTGGGACAAAATAAAAATACTTACATTTCAAAAATAACCAAACATATGTTGAAGTTCGCAGTAGACTGATTTGTTCCATACATAGCATTTATTTATTTCCCATTTCATTTGTATTACAATGTTTTCTTATATCTATTACATAGTTCATATAGCTCCATACAGTATAACTTTTTCAAGGAATATCAATTTATATATATATATATATATATATATGTATTTTTATATAGTTCAAATAAAGGAAGGTCAGCCCCGTTATAATTATCATTTTTAATTTGACTTTGTCAATCTTATTTTATTAATTGAACAAGAAAAGGGATGAAAAACTTGTTTGTCAATGCGTTTAATTTTACTAACGTTGTATATATTTTTATTTGACGAAGATCTGGTTGTGGGATATCAGCCAAATATATGTTGAAAAGTATTGGTCCAAGAACTGACCCCTGTAGTAATCCTGCTTTAATTTAAGGAGTTTAAGATTTTGCATTTTGAACCGAAAATGATCTGCCACATAGGTAGTTTTTAATTAATTTTGTCAAGTGGTTTTCAAACCCATATGTCTCCTCCATTTTTTTATGATACCTGCATGCCATAAAGTATCGAATGTTTTCTCAAAATCTAAACATACCACTATAGTGGCGCTTCTTTCATTGAATCCAGTCGATATTTTATTTGCTAAAGGTAGGAGTGCATGAGTTGTTGACAACCCTCTTCGAAACCCGAATTGGAAATCTTTAAAAATGGTATTTTCTTCGATATGTTCTTTTATATTTTCTAATAGAAATATTTCCAATAGTTTGCCTATGTTTGACAACAATGATATTGGCCTATAGTTAGTTGCTAACGTTGGGTCCTTCCCTGGCTTTAAAATAGGTACTATTTTGGCATGCTTCCATTTTTTGGGAAAATATGCAATATTAATACAATGATTAAATAGTATGGCTATACGTCTCCAAAGCCTATTATCTATTCTTTTAAGTACAAAGTTGGGTATTAAATCTTCTCCACTACTTCTTATTATTTAATTTTGATAATACAGCCCCTATATCTTCTGCTTTAATTAATTTATTTCTTGGTCTCCCATTACAGGTTCCGTCTGCTTTTATGTTATTGTCAAAATTGTATATCGGCGTTTGTTGATCCATTTCTATTTCGCTATCTGAGTACATTGTATTTTGAACCTTTACGTATTCTTGAGCAATTAATTCCGCTTTCTCTTCGTCACTGTATACTATCTCATTATTTTCATTTTTTAGATCTGATGTTTTCCTACGGTCTATATTGCAAAAATTTTCGATTTCTTTATACATATTCCCATTGCATTTTATAGGTTTCAGCTTATTTGTGTAATAGTTTTCTTCAACTATTCTAATCTCTTCTTTGATTATTTTATCTAATCTTTGAAGAATAGAACCCATTGTGTCATAAACGCTACGGTCTAGGACCCTGTATCTCCTTCTTCTAATTTTCTTTTTTTCTTTGATTAAATTAAGTATTTCTTGCGGAAGCTCTACTAGCATTCCATACTTTGGTGTAAATTTGTCTTCATGATTTTCTCCATAGATTCCTTTATAATTGCTGTCAAAGTCTCAACTTCCTTGTCTATTTCGTTAATAGATGCATTTCTATCAACTGGCAAAGTAAGTCTATATTGTTTTTCAATTAGGCTGTTATTGAATTTTTTCTATTAAAGCTGTAAAATTGAAAAATTCCTCTCGAGTCTCCTCTCAATTCTTTTGATTACTTTCTCAATTGATATGGCTTTATGATCAGAGTCATAGTCCAGGGTTTTTACACCTCCGGTCGGTTCTGAAGCAAGGATTCCTATGTTCGAAGATTAAATAAAAACATATATATATATATATATATATATATATATTAAAATTGCTGTGCCTCCCCCACGCCCCCACATCCCATCTTGTCGAAAAGTTATTTAGTTTCTTGCATATAATTGGTTTCTAGCTGATAACTTATGTTCGGCTAACATTATGTTCTTGTATAAATAATTGCCGAGAATATCTTTTCTGTGTTGATACCACAGAATTTACATTAATGAATATAATTTTTAGCTTAGCCATTTAGTCGTAGTTTTGAAAGCATGCCAAAGAATGTTTGAGTCTTTTATTCTTCATTTTTTAATTGGATTTGTATTTTTGCATGCTCATCTATTTTTTAATGTTGTAAATAAGTCTTTGCCAATGTATTTTTCACAGTCGTTGTTAAAGAATTCAAAGCCATTACCTACGTTATTAATTGGGGTTACTGTTTTTAATTTATTATTACTTGTACTTGGAACACTTGGTTGACTTAGTTTTACTACTGTCGAAAATGGCAGATCGACATTAAACGCCGGAGCTTTTCCATTACTATTTGTATGACCCTGATTCCTTTTTTGTTTTAGTCTTTCGATAAATCTAGCCATTGTGGGACAACTTTTGTCACTTGCCACGTGGCCATCTACTTTGCAATTGGCGCATCGTACAGGTAGTCCAATACGTTTTTTTTACTTCACCTGTTATTGGGTCGGTGATGACATATTCCTCATTATTATTTTGTTTGTTTGGTATTGGACAGCTACCTGGAGCGTGGTCCGAACTGCCACATTTCACGCACAGTCCTCCTCATCCCATGGGCTTGATAACCTTTTTACGAATAACGATATTGGTTTTTCCCTTTACGGTGTCTAAGTATACAATAAATATTTAATTCATTCAATAATTTTTTAATTTTTCTATGTTCCTCTTCGTTTTCAACTTTAAGAGCCACCATATTTTTATACACTAAATTCATTGTAAAATTTCTGTGTCCTAGCTCAAGTGCAATTTTTTTTTTCAATTTCTTTACATTGTCGTTATATATTTCAAATATTGGAGGGGGGCTGACCTCACCTGATTTTTCTACGGATGGAACCTCTTGAGGTGTTTTTTGTGTATAATTGCTGCAGCTGGCTTCATATAAATCTGCTGGTGTTGACACTTCTGTCATTTCTGTTTCCGCGTCATTGATGCCGATCACTATAGTGAAACCCTCGCTATCTTCATCCGGCTTTGCTCTTTTGCTGGTATTCAAATTTGGATTTTCCTTCTCATTTAGGAAGTAATTTATTTTATTTTTTTTTATTTGTTGATTCATTAAATGTTGTACATTCACGATCATTATTGTTTTTATTTGTTATTTTATCAATATATAATAATAATGTTTGTATTGTCAGTTCTTGTAATTTAATACGGATGTGAGCATGCTCTATATCTTTACCAATTTCTTCAATTATTTTGTGTAATTCATCATTTTCATTTTGAGATTTTGATTCACTTTCATTATTTTCGTCTTTTTTGTTATTATCTATTCTTTTAACAATTTCTTCAATTATTTTGTGTAGTTCAACATTTTCATTTTGAGCTTCTGATTCACTTTCATTATTTCCGTCTTCTTTCCTTTTAAGATTTTTCGTATTTTCAGATTTTTCTTTCATTTTTTTCGCCTCAGTATGTTTACTACTGTGATCTATTTTCGATTCACATCCATCCATTGTATGACTTCGGCAAAATTGCCTAGCCCTCCTTTGAAACAGTTATTTATTTTGTTTGGATGAGTTTTCTACTTGTTATTAAGATAGAAATCGTCTGTCTTTGAACACTTGGTACTATCGAAAATATTTTTTCGGCCACTTTGCTATATCAAAAGCACAATATATCGTTTACACTTCACTTCAAAACAATGTGTTCACTTTCAAAGCTCACAATGAACTGTTCACTGATTTGGTCCAGCAATGTCTTGGGCTTTTATAGCCGGCAAATAATAATGAGAAACGAGAGTCAGAGAGACTGAGTGTCAAAGTAGGTAACCCATACATACATACACAATCATACATATTTTTTTATTTTGTGTGTATTCTCAGATATGAGTAGGTGACAATGTGACTAATATCTCCAAAAAATAGTTGGAAACGGGGAAGAACCGCAATTGAGAATCGATGTCATAGAGAATATTTATATTGTTTCTATAGAAACTTTTTTAAATGTTTAAGAATAAATATTATTAGAAATTAATTTAACATACCATAGAGGAATGTAACGAAACAAGATAGACCCATGATTCCTTTTGATAATATACATAGAATCAAATAATGTATAAATATATAATTTTTTAACTGAAATGCGATATGCCGAAAATTGGAAACCCTATTTTTAATATTACTCAACATTAATACAACAAATTCAAAATTTTCTTATGGAAAGCTACAATATGGCGAACCTTAATACAATATAGTAGAAAAATGCACTCGGAATAACCAACAAATAAAATACGTAAGTCAGCCATGCTTACCCATATACGGTACCGCAAAGCATGACAAAACAAACTCGCTCGGAGAGCAACAATCAGTCGTTGATAATCAGTCAACGAGTGTACATGGGCATGGATGCACGCATTGTTTGCTTGTGTTTATTGTTTTCGTAAATGAAGAAATATTCTTTGAATATTTTCGAAGTTTGTATTTACTATGGGATATTTTATTTCTTTTGTTTTTTCAAAAATACAACAAATTATTATGCTACTTTGTTTAATATTGATTTTGAAAATACCTAATATATTTTTAATGTCGAGATATGATTAAGATTAACACTTGAATCGAGGAATTCCCTGTTTTTTGAGAACTCCTCCAGTCTTCTCCATTCACACCTTCTCAGATCGGTTAGTCCGTTAAAAGTGTCATTTCCCTAGAATTGTTTCCGAAGGCATGTAAATGCTGGGCAGTGGCATAGAAATGTTCCAGCGTTTCACTGTCTTCCCTACATGCTCTACACATGCTGCAACCGTCGCATCCAATCTTGAGTATATGTGCTTTCAGGCTGAGATGTCCCGTAAAAATATCCTTTAGTCGGCTTGTTTTCTTTTGTTTTGCATTAGGATTTGTTTAGTTTTGTATCCATTGGGGTCACCCAAAAGATTTTTTGCGATCTTTCCTGTCCCCTCATTTTTCCAAAGGGTTTTGGGGATCTCTAATCTAGCTAAAGGGTTTGGCGATATTCACATCTATTGTAGGTAGTGCAGTAGCACTCCTAGCTCGTTGCCTATGATTCCTTTGTGACTCGGTAGCCATATAATTTATACAGGTCCTTGTTGTGAGCAATCAATAATGGTATTTATACATTCCAGCACAGTTTAAATGTTTTGGAAGATATTGTCTTTATAGCTTGTTTACTATCCGTACTTATATTTGTTGTATTTTGTCTTTGGTTTGATCTTAACCAGTTAAGACACTCTGTTATAGCTTGAATCTCCGACTGTAGGATCGTGCTGTGATCTGTAAGGCGAAGAGAAATTTCCGTACCCGGTTCTTCGATAAAAAGTCCCAGACCAGTTTTTCTTCCTAGTAGAGAGCCATCTGTGTAGCAACAGTTACCAGCCGACATCTGAAATAGTATCCCTCTATTTCATTTTTCTCTATCTGGTTTTTAGCCCGGATTTACGTTTAAGCCCAATTTTAGACGGTGTTTTGCACCGTTTCGGCTTTCCTGAATAGTAAGTTTGGATTATTTCCCCTAAGAATATTATAACGTCATCTGCATAACAGACAGGTTCAAATCCTTCATCGGTTAAGTTTCGTAAGAGTCCTTTTATGGTAGTTACCGACAGGAGCGGTGACAAAATCCCTCCCTGTGGTGTTCCCTGACCTACTTTGTCTCGGATTGTTATGTATGCTACAGCTAATCCATCTATTCCTTACCATATAGTTAACCCAGTCTATGATTGTCCGGTCAACTTGGAAAGTATCTAAGGATAGTGCTGACATTGTTGAAGGCTCCATCAATGTTAATACATACCGCTATGTTATACATTTCCTTAGCGAACGTGCCCTCAATATAACATTCATTACTTATTTATTTTTAATAAATCCCTATTAAATTTTAACATGTTCCCTATTTCTCTTCTATAGATTCGTTAAATATTTGTACGCAATCATCATAAATGTAGTCGTTTGAAATATTTATTGCTGCTGGAAATAATTGCCTGACATGTTAGACGCGCCGTCATATCTTTGGATCAAAACTCAACCTGATTATTGTGATAATGACGAGGTCGAGAATTATTTTCCGGATAATCATTCTACATCTACGTAGTAAAGGAAACATTCTTTGCCTTTTTTATATACCTTGTTCAAAAATCTTCTATGCACATATTTAAGTGGCACAAGGTCAACAATAAAAGTCGGAAAGGACCTATCGGAGCTCTTCAATACCGATCGAGGATTCAGACAAGTTGAAGGTTTTTACCATCCTGCTGGAAAATGTCATACAGGACGCCAACGTGAACAGAAATTTTACTCAGTATACCAAACAACACATGTTACTCGTCTACGTCGATGACATCGATATCATGGGTCGAACATTTCGAGCGGTTACAGCCACCTTTGAATAAATTGAGGAGGAGTCTGCCAAAGTGGTCCTGGTAGTAAATGGCGAGAAGACCAAGCTGATGGTATCAACGCGCAAGACGTCCAGTATACTCGGACCAACTGTGAAACTTGAGAACTACAGCTTCGAGATAGTTAAAGATTTTATACCCATTTGAGTTGAACAAAATGTAGGGTTCGAACAAAATCAATTAATAAATGAAAATTAATTAAATTAATCCAAAAAAATGTATGTTCCCATTCCAAATGGGAATGGGAATTTTCTGAATGTTTTGTTTTTATTTTCAACAAAAGAAAAAATTAAAAATACGTTCTGTCAAAGTGGAAATTGTTCAACTTGAAATTTTGTACGTTCGACGTATTTCGGTAGCACTCATATAAATACATGTGTTCTACTTTTGTGGTGAAAAACGTCGAACGAGCTAGTTGAATTTTAGGTAGGGTGTAAGAAATAAATTCTTATTTTTTAAATTTGAAATTAAAAAATAAAATTATTTGAAATTGAATTAAAAAATATTGATAATAGAATTAAAAAAGTAATTGGGAAAATGATTTGGAAACATTACAAAAGATCTTATAAGACAAATTTAATCTTTTATAGATTAGGTTAAGACTTATTTAGAAATAATAAAACTAAATGGGATTTTCATTCATTCATCATAGCATTCTGCATTCTCCAAGCATTTCTTCGACACTTTCCTTAGTGATAGTGTACAAGAATAAGTACTATTCTATTGAATTTTCGATTCCTGAAAGACCATTAGGTTTTCGACATTGGTCCGATGTATGACCACGAAAATTGCAATATGTACAACGTTTACCAGCTCCTGCTGCACCACGTATGGTTCCTTAAAACTGCATTTGATTGAAATTCTCCATTACGTTACGCTCAATAATGCGGTCCTCCCTAAATGTATTCAGGTCATGGCGGGCTATGTGTTTAAGGGCATATTCATCGTTAATGCATTCGATGTCTTTGTAAGTGGTAATGGAGGTAATAAAGTCTTAGACAGCTTCATGACCACGTTGGCCGACGAAGCGGAAGGGACAATTACTGAAACTGCCTTTGAATTTAAGTGCAGTATTTGATGCAGTGGCAGCAGCAGTTGCATTGCTGGTGGCAGCTGTCTTTACAGACTGAATCAACTATTGCAATTGTTCCGTGGACATTTGTATTAGTTGAGCAATTTTTTGTTGTTTTTATTCTTAATGCCTGTTGTTGGAGTTATGCGGTTTGGTTTTTCGAAGTTTTTCTTTACCTAGAAAATGTTTGTATGTATGTACATATGTTTTATATTTTAATTTTGGGTTTTTATTTCTTGTTGTTGTTATTGTTAAATTTTCCAACATGTAGTCGTTGCGTTCCAAATGAATCCCAATGGACAACTGATTACGTTGCCTGATGTTGGTATCGGATTTATATTCGTTGTGGGCAAAAGAGACACACCAACGAAAAGCAACTTTGGAGAACCAAATAGTTTTGGTTAAATTGCAATTTTGGTCATTTGGATAGACGAAAGAGAGCGACCAGTTGTACGGAGTGGGGACCACATGATTAGTAATCCATTTTAAGCTCAATAGTAGCATTAGGTAAGCTTAGTTTATGTAGTTCTTAAAAAATAATATTGAATAAATATATCAGATTTTAAATCACAATCGAAGGAGACACTTTCTGGTATCTCCCCCACAAATGGTCAATATTTTATAAACTTGTAAATTTAACTTGAAGCGAATTGAATAACCAATTTGATCAACATAAAACCTCTTTGATAAAAACATACATCATATAAAGCGAACTTACATCATATAATTTCAATGACGCTAAGCAATTTTTTTATATTTTAATTTACATTTTTGCTTAAGGGAAGGTGTAGGTTCGAATTAAATCAAAATACAAAATTAAATGTGAAACCGAGAATGGGGGGTCCCCTTAAAACTTCCATTCATTTATGTCTTAATTTCTTTTTTTTTCAAAAATTGATATGAGTCACATTACCATCACCCCTCTACTAATTGACTATATTTCCATAGATTTGCATACATATTAATAGATTAATAGATGTTGTTGGATATGAATCATCACCATATTGCTTAGAGGGAATCCCTCTGAAAAAATAAAAACACACGGCCATCCCAAATGCGTGATCCAACAGTGAAATCTCTTGAAGGGGCTCTCTCTCTCTTTGTTTATAACAGAAAATAATTTCTCCCAATTCTCTCCAAAATGTGTCTCTCATTGTAAAAAGACGGTAAATCTCTTGAACCGGCAAATTGTTTTTATAACCAAAAGAAAACATGACTCTCAGGCAGAGAGTGAATTGCTACCGTTTTAGATTTGCCGGCACAGGTATGGCTTATACACCAATCAGTCCGCAACTGACACAAACAACTTGAAACAAGCGAACAAACACACCGACATGCATGGATACAATAATTATTTGTTTGGTTCACAACATAAATATACGTTTGATACGAAAATATTCGTTTCAGTTCCTCACAAATCTTTATTTATAAAACGCATATTTTATTGATGTTTATTGAAATGTCGTCGTTCAAAATTAATGAATAAATTATATTCACCCCTATTCCGTATGTCGTCGTCGTTGTCGACGACGTTTCTCTTTCGACATCACTTCGACACTGATTTGGTATTCTGTAATGCCATGTACAGACGAGCGTCGTTCGCTCTCTCATTCGTCGTTCGACCCTTAATTATGAAGTAATTACTTAGTTCCCCATGCAAAATTGTTTGAGCGAACACCGACTTTTGTACGTTGTTCAATTCGAATCACTCTCTGAATAACCAAGAAATTTGTCCCATCCCTAACAATTGAGAGCATTTATCGAAAATAAATTAATTTTGACAGCTTGAAAATATTTATAAAATTTTCAAACTTTTTCAGTAAAATTGAAAATGATGAATGAAAAGTAAAAAATTGTATAGTTTTTATATATGTATGTAGCAGGATGTACATTTTGTTATCTACATAATGCAATATGCATTTCTTTCCCCTTGGTTCTAATTAGCGTACAAAACAAGAAACAAATTTGGGGAAACTCAAACAAAAAATTCTCCAATTTTTTAAATTTGACATTTGAATTTAGAAAATATAAAAATGTATGAAAACAACAATATTTTATGAAAAAATGGAAAACATGAATTAAAAGTAAATAGATATTGGACCATACTATAGTCAGGAGAAAGAGAATTAATTTTTCCATTTAGATCCATATGTGATTCGTGCAAATATGTTAGAATTTTGGTGTAAAACAAGAAACAAAAAGTTTGAAATAAAAAACTATGATGACATGAATTAAGAATAGTGTTGTATGAACGGGTTAATTCATGTACGTAATCCTGAGAGCGAACTACGTTGTTCGTATGCCCGTCAGAACATGGCATAACACTCATGCGACGATGTCGACTATTTATCGATAATATTAATAAAAACAAAAAACACATCTCTAAAAATGTGGTCAGCTGTTTATTTTGTTGCATATTTTTTGGCAAAAATGTGTTTGTATCCTTCACCGCACTGTGGCTTGGTAAATGTGTTTGCAACGACCAAAAAGAAACGAGATAGACCCATAGTTACTTTTTAGTATATATTGTTACGAATATAACTTTAGATTTAAGTTAATTTAGATGAATTCCGTTAATTTAAGAATTTGAATTGTAACGTAAATTTCTACTACGCAGTTTATTCGAATAACTTCACAACAACAACTACTGTATAGATTTTTCTACATCCTTCCATTTCCTCTTTCATTTTCTATTTTGTTATTGACGTACAATTCTTGTTGAACGTCATCAGTGATGATCGCTTAATTCCTCTTTCTTTGTTACCCCCTCGCCTGTATATGTGTTGTTGTTATTGTTTACTCAATGTAAGGTTGTATGTGTTTGTTGCATTTGTAGATTGTTCGTAATCTAGGTGTTACCAGATCGTGTAGAAACTTCTGTGGCGACAGGCAAGGCTCATATAAATAGGGGAAATGGAAAGGCAGTTAGTCAGTTGTGAATCAGATCGCGAATTGAAACCGTCGAGTAAAGTAAAGTGCAAAGTAAAGTTGTGTGAATAAAATCATTGTAATAATCGTAATCCGAAAGAACCCGCGTTTTATTTGGTACGAACTGTATTGGGAAATAAAACAACGTCTACACGGGATTAATTAAAATCTAAGAACGTAACAATATGCACATAGAATTATTTTTCAGTCGATTTATGCATGTCCCTCCATTCATGTATTATTTTAAACAAGTTACATGCCACCATTATGATCCGAACGGGATGAAATTTGGAAAAAATCCATCCAATTGGGATGACATTTTATTTCCACATAGAAGAGTCCTATTGACATTGGTCAAAATCGGTTCAGATTTATATATAGGTCCCATATATTTTTCTTTATTTACACTTTATTTTGCATTAAGTATTGAATAGATTCTAGAATGTTCTTGTCCGGTCATGTTTTTTTTTTAATTTCTAAAAAAAAAATGTTCAAACGCTTCAGTCGTCAACAAAAACTATGACGAAGAAATCTTCGACATCGTCGCCGTCACACATTGTTACGGAATACCAAAAATGTTTCAATAGTTATCGATAAATGTCGACAACGACATAGGGAATACCAATTTGTAAAAGACGACTCTCTTCGACGTCGTTTCGTGTCGACGACGACATACAGAATGGGGGTGATTAATAACAAAAATTAAAACAATAACTTATTCAGACAAGTTGGAAAGAAGTCGGTAATTTTGAATTCATAATCGTGGATTATTCAACATTATTTTATGAAGAGAGATTATTTCTATATAATTTTGAATTTTTTGGTTTTAAAAAATTATTGGTCTGTTCCCGTATTGCAAGAATCTACTAGATTTGACTATTTTCTTCGATAACATAAAGGAAAATTCGTTATCGTAGTAAAAAATAGTAGATTCTTGCAGTACGGGAACAGACCATATAATTTTATTTAGGGTCGAGTTCAACTGGCAACGCAATTGAAATAAAACTTTACCTTATGAATATCAACTTTTCTCAGTTGCTGTCGATAATACTGTTTTGACATTTCTACAACTAGAAATATTGTAAACAAACAAAAAATGAATAAAATTTTTCAAAAAAAACTAATTATATGTGATGATAAGCTCAGTGGAACTATTTTTTGATGATGAAAATTATGTTTAAGGCATTTAAGAGATAAATCTATTAGAACTACCATCAGTTCTGTGAGTAGATACCGACGTTTAGTGAAATGTTCAATCAACTGCTCATATTAGCTTGAAGACGTATTTTCGACTACCAAAAGATGCCGTTGTGTACATATATGAAGCCTTAAACCCTGATTTCCGAAAAGACTGGCGGTCGACAGCAATTTCTCCTCTTATAAAAATGTGTGCAGCTCTGATGTTTTTTGCGGAGGGAAGTTTTCAAAAGTCCCATAGCAATGACTTCAACCTTGGCATGGCTCAACCGACAATGTCGGTGGTTTTCGCCGAAGTTATCCGGCTAATAGAGGAAAAACTGTGTAGAATTTTGATTGTATCCAAATTAACGGAGGAGGAAAAAGGGAAGAATAAAATTGTTTATTCGAAAACTAAGTTCCAGGGTGTTGTCGGATGTATTGATGATACACACGTACATATCATTGACCCAAAAGAAGATGTTCGCCACTTTCTGCCTGTTTAATTTCAAAACATATATTTCGTTGGATTACTATCCAATTAATTTGTAGCTAATTGTTGTACAATTTGTCTACGTTAGAATTTGTTACTACCCTTAAGTACAGCATTGTGCTTGAAGGACTGTCAAATTCTAACGAGTTTTTAGCGCCGCTTTGCAGCATATACGCTAGTTGCATTGTAACTATTGTTAATTCGTTTCGTTTCGCTATATTGGATTACGTCCACACAGCACTACCACAACAAAGGTAATATTATTATTTCCGATAATATTATAAACAATCAGTAAAACCAAAAGTCAATATTGACAAAATTTTAAAACCAAATTTGTTTTTTATTTCTTCTCTTTTTTTATTATTTACGTTGCTACGCAAACATTTGGTCCTGAACGAGCCGGATAAATTAGTTTTTTACAACAATTAATTAAAAGGTATTCATCTTCTTCCCCTAGAAGCTCAACCAGCTGCCGATACATCTCATCATCTCATCAAACTTCACCTTCATTTCTTTTTTTTACACCTAAACAAAAACAATATGGTACGTAATTCGATTTAAGATAGTGCATTCGAAGTGTTTCTTTTTTTCGCAAAAATATGCAAACAAATAAAAAAAATCTCCGGTCGTCTCACAATACGCGGCTTATTGTTGTTGTTAATATTCTCGCTAAACCCAAGTGATATTTCTCTACGAGAATAATAAAAGAAAAAAAAAACAGTGAGAACAGTGAAAAGTGTCTAGTCATCGATCAGTGCGTGTTTTAATTACAAACAAAAAGCCTACATTCTGTGTGAATAACAAAAAAGGCTATAGCACAAAAGAAAATAGAAAAAAATACAATAACAAATTTACAGACACTGAGTGAGCCACACAACAGCATTAACCATTATTATTGTTGTTGTTAATGTTGGATGGTAATATCACTGTTCCCACTTCAAACCTTTGTGTACGACAAATAGGGTTATTAAATTGGTACTACATAAAAATTTTTGAAAAATTTTTTTGAGAAATTTAAATTTTTTGTTTTGAAATTTACTTTCGTAAATTTTTTCGAAAAAATATAAAAAAAAGTGGAAAATCGTGGTACACCCTACAGTCGGTCCACGTTAATACTTATTTAAATATAAAATAATTTTATTATTTTTATGTTTTATTATATATTATTGAACTTGTTTTTTTAACATTTTTTAAATATTTTTGAATTTTCAACATTTTCTTTAAATTTATTTTGTGTGTGTACCGTAAATTTATTTTACGTGTGTACAGTCCGTGCACACTACATACGGCATTTAAGAAAATTTCGATTTTTTGTTAATTTTTCTCTCTTTTTTCAAAAGTATTAATATTTTTTGGACACATTCCGCGGTCTTATTAAAACGTTGTTTATTTCGTATACACTGAGAGAAATTTTTGGTATTTTCGTACACTGAGGAAAAATTTGTATATCTAATTTTTTGATTTTTTGTTCAAATTTGAGTAGTTTTCGCTACATTTTTCAAAAAAATTGTGTTGTATTTACGATACATCATTGAAATTGTTCGTTTTCTAGCATTCTGCTATTGATTTAAATAATTGACTTGAATTTTCGTTCAGTTTAGCCAAGAAAATACATCTTTTTGTGGGTTTTTTCTTATATTTACTAAAATTTTCGATTTTTTACTGCTTCCTTTATCTAATTTTTTCAAATAAATATCGATTTTTATTTGTGGTCCTTCGAGATATTTTGGTTTTTTGATTTCTTTCGGTGAAAAAGATTATTTTATCTTTTCCAATATGCCTTTAACTTCGCTGGACTTTTTCATCAGAGCCACTGATGCTCTTATTAAGTTCGATGCGAACTTTAGTGATCTTCAAGGTGACAATATGGACATATACGCCTTAGAAATTCAAGCTTCTGAGGTAAAATAACTTTGGGCTAAGGTAAAAGATAGGTGTGAAACATGTTTGAACGACCTTCGCTCCGCCGATGAACCGTCTGACGACGAATTTACCTCTGTAGAGAGTAAATATCACGTCGCATATAAAGCTTATGTGAACACTTTATCGTCCATTAATAGAAAAGTGGATCAACTTCGAGGTTCCCCGAAAGCGTCTGTCCCTGCTCAAGTGAACAATCAACCGGCCACTCCTAGGGTTCATCCTCCCCAATATGAGGAAATTGATTCGGTATCCGGTGCTTCGCATCATACCGTTACCCTTGCCGATGTAACTCACATTTCGCTTAATGATAGTTTAACACATGCTATAAATCTTCCTCCATGTGATATCGATGTCTTTACTGGTGACATTCTGACTTGGCCAACATTTAGGGATTTCTATTCGGCTGTATATATTAGTAATTCTCGTCTTAGCGATATAGAGAAATTATGTCATTTACTTAAGAAAACAAGTGGTTATGCAAAAGATATAGTTTCTAAATTCCCTCTAACTCACAAGAGTTTCAGTTTAGCCTGGAAAGCTTTAAGAGAAACATACGATAATGTTAGAATTCTGGTTAACAACTAAATTAAAGCTTTGTTCGATCTCCCAGTTCTTGATAGTGAAACTAGCACAGGCTTAAAAGGTTTACAACGTGGTATTAATGGGTATATTTCTGCCATGGAAATTTATGATGTTGCCACTGACAATTGGGACCCAATTTTAGTTTTCCTTTGTTTACAAAGACATCCCAAAAACACAGTCACGCTGTGGGAACAAGGTATTAAGGATAAATCTGCGTTGTCTTCCTGGAAGGATTTGAATCTCTTTTTAACAGAAAGAAATCAAACTCGCACCTGCCTTAGGGAGTAGATTTAAGGGAATAGATTCAAACAAAAAAGCTGAACAGAAGAAAGTTTGGACACATTTTACGAATGCTGCTCCATCTCGTTCTTCACAATCGTCCTCTGATAAGTTTAGTATATTTTGTCCTAGGCAAACTCACCATTTACGTGTATGCCCAGAATTTAGGAAGTGTACTTCAGCCGACCGCTTCTCTCTTGTTAAACGGCATAAACTTTGCATAAATTGTCTTACACGAGGACATGATGTTAGGAATTGTACCAGTTCCCATAGTTGTTTTAGATGTAACAAACGACATCATACTTTGCTACACAATGATACGGCACAAAATAGTTCTAATACAGTATTTTTCGGTTAATTGCATATCAAAATTTGCACAAATTTTTGTTCAATTAACCGAAGAACCAATTGTCTGAACCCGCTTAATTGAATAGTTTGTTCAATTACAGTAATCAGATATAATTGGAACTACTAATGATTTAAAAAAATCCAATGTCAAATACATATTACGCTTTCTCGAAGTTTTTCCTTAGCATATGTTTTGAATTAAATTATGTCAAATATGTATTTAAAAAATGACAGATTATTTGTCAATTATTATTATGCAATTAACCGGTGAAAAGTAAAAGGAAATTTATTTTTGATGACATGAATTTTGAACCAATTAAGCGGGAAAATCAAATAACAATGTTTAATTATCCGAGAAAATGCTAATCAGGGTGTTACATACCCAGCTCGTGCTCTAATAGACCCTGCTTCTGAAGCATCATTTATTACTGAAAGGTTAGAACAGCGTCTTGGTATCGCCACCACTTCAACCCAAGCTACTATTTCAGGAGTAAACCAATCTGTGTCCATTATGTCAAGAAAATTGTGTTCTTTATGTGTAGGTTCTCCCGTAGGCAGTACGCTCTTTATGGAAATGACAGCGTTAGTAGTTCCTACTATTTCAGGCAATCTTCCTTCATTCTCCATCAGCAAGGAACTTGTCGCCAATATGCCAAATCTTCGTTTGGCTGATAGAAATTTGTTTGACTGTCGTCCGGTAGATATGCTAATAGGAGCGGACTTATATCCAAAAATACTTCTGCAGGGAATTCAATCCAATATATTAGGTTCCTTAATTGCACAAAAAACTGTTTTCGGCTGGGTTCTTACAGGTCCAGTTCCTACGAATATAGGTCATTCTGGCAATATAACAACCTTTTCAACAAATGTGCAATATTTCCCTGAATATAGGTTGAATCAGGCTCTCTTTCGTTTCTGGGAACTAGAAGTTCCTAAGCGCAATTTATTGTCTGCTTCGGACAAATACTTCGAGTGTAATTATAAAAGGACCACACAGAAGGACTCCATTCATAGACAATAAATGGCCGTTTATCCCAACCGCAAACTCTGTATTATTCCGAAAGACATCCTATTTTATTACTTTACCATTGCAAATTATCTACTCTTTTGGTACAACAGTTGCACAGTATTTCCATTCACGGAGGAATTCAGTTAGTTTTGCGCATGTTACGCATGCAATATTGGCTACCTCGAGCAACTTCCTTAATTCGTAAAGTTGTAAGACAATGTAAACCTTGAATTTTAGAGAAAAAAAAGGACTTGTTCCCAAATTATGACATCTCTACCTCCGGAGAGAACAGCCATTACAAGACCATTCGCCACGACAGGCATAGATTTCGCTGGTCCTTTTGATATAAGGTCATTTACAGGTTGATGTTGTAAAATTACAAATGGTTATGTGTGTGTATTTGTTTGCTTTTCTACATAAGCAGTGCATTTAGAAGCCACTTCAGATTTATTAACGGCAACGTTTTTGGCCACCTTTAATAGATTTATTTCTCGTCGTGGTTGCCCTAAGACTATATTTTCGGATAATGGTACCAATTTTGTTGGCGCATCCAGCGAGTAAGGGCGTGAGTTAAAAATGGTACTTCGTGAAAGTCAAGATAAGGTTTGTTTACAATATAGTTACCAAAGACTTTCATGGAAATTTATTCCAGCTAGAGCTCCACATATGGGTGGTCTCTGGGAAGCTGCGGTTAAAAGCTTCAAGCTCCACTTTAGAAAACACGCAGCTAGCATAAAATATACATTTGAAGAGTTATCTACAATACTTTCTCGAATTGAAGCGTGCTTAAATTCTAGGCCTCTTTGTCCAATGAATGACGGTCCCGAAAATATTGTAGCGTTGACTCCAGGTCATTTTTTAATTGGGTCTCCTATTCTTGCTCCTCCAGAGCCAATAATTGATGAATCTCCCTTGCATATCGTGAATCGGTATCGTAAAGTTAAAGCGCTTACTCAACAATTCTGCTTACGGTGGAAAGATGAGTATCTCAAAAGTCTCCATAAAAGATATAAATGGAAGTATCCCGAGCGCGATATGCAAACGGACGATATTGTAGTAATTCGCCATGAGCAATTACTTCCTACAGCGTGGAAATTAGGTCGCGTAATAAAAGTTTATCCCGGTATCGACAGTCGCGTTCGTGTCGCCGATTTACAAACGGAAAACGGTATTGTAAGACGACCAGTAGTCAAATTGGTCATTTGGACCAATTAAAATTGCACTTACTCTCTTAAATTCGTAGCCTCTCTATTTTTTCACAGAATTGATGATGTCCCCATGTCGGTTGAGGAAAGAGGAGTAGACCAGCCGCAGGAAATAATGAAGGATGCAATTCCCAATGAGAAGAATGCTCCATCACCTTCCCATACCACCAACGCTGCCGCTCCAGTACAGGAGACTAAGTCAGCACGGATTCTGACGCTCCTCCAATAGAGACCGTCGGGTTCCGTTGCAAAACCTATAGGCGGCAGTCAATTGGTTTCGCCGGGCTCACAAGCGACAAAAGGAAGCACGGGCTCGAAAAGTGAAAACAAATCCTGCATTTTGTGTCGACGGTGGCATCCACTACACAAATGCAAGCGCTTCATCGCCATGTCGCTGGGAAAGAAGATGCGAATGCTGGAAAAGCGCAATAGCTGCAGAAATTGCCTTTCCGCAATTCACACTCTGCGAGAGTGCAAAATTACGTCGACGTGTAAAGAGTGTAAGCAGCGACACCACACTCTTCTGCACCCCTACCCATCACGTGCTGAATCCCAGCAGCAACTCCAAGTCCGTCCGTTTAGGTCAAATAGTCGGTCCGCTGTTTCACGTCCGATCGGTCCGCCTGTACAATTTGCCAATCCTACACATATGCTCGCCATTCAGCCCATTGTGACACTAGGGCCCACTCTAGTGGCACAACTGGTCCTGGGTGAGCGACGCATTCCCATTCGAGCCCTATTGGATAATTGTGCTGGCAATAGTCGCATATGCCAATCATTCGTCCGAACCCTGCCTCTGGCTCCCATAAATCTGGGACGAGATCAATATTGCCAAGTTACTTTGGAGTCAATCTACGACCGGACCCAACGCCTTCTCTTGTCGGCTCGTGTAATGGACTTACGGCATATTGTCTCTCCATCCGAGTCGGCGGCCGAAACCATAAAGGATCACTATGGTGGGATGATGTTGGCTAATCCACAATTTTTCCGATCCGGTCCTATTATAATGGTACTCGCACCTGATGTGTACCCGAGAATAATGAAGGCCCAAACATACTCGAGCCCGGGTTTCTCATGGGCCCAACTCACCATGTTTGGATGGGTAATTTCAGGTTCATGTCCAATGTGAGCCTTTGACAACGGCTATACGGTACCCCGGCTTTCACTAACCCCTTTTTATTTGCATTGGTCTCGAGGGCAATCTTCAATGCCTTCGCAGCTTTACGAGCGCCAATTATGTGGACTACTAAACTTGAATTGTTTCTTGAAAAAATGAATTAAATATATACACTTTGAAATTAATGTCCATCCTTTATATTGCATTACATTTAAATTTAATTTACTTTTTTGCAACATAGCTATATGTTGCAACGCTGGCGGCAATGTTTAATTTCAAAACATATATTTCGTTGGATTACTATCCAATTAATTTGTAGCTAATTGTTGTACAATTTGTCTACGTTAGAATTTGTTACTACCCTTAAGTACAGCTTTGTGCTTAAAGGACTGTCAATTTCTAACGAGTTTTTAGCGCCGCTTTGCAGCATATACGCTAGTTACATTGTAACTATTGTTTCGTTTCGCTATATTGGATTACGTCCACACAACAAGGTAATATTATTTCCGACAAAGGTAATATTATTTCCGATAATATTATAAACAATCAATAAAACCAAAAGTCAATATTGACAAAATTCTAAAACCAAATTTGTTTTTCATTTCTTCTCTTTTTTTTTATTCACGTTACTACGCAAACACTGCCATTCATTTGAAATGCGTGTTGGTGGGCTATAGTAGTTTAAGTCTTCTGAAATGGCCTTCCACACGTCATCGATAGTGGCTTTGATTTGACCAAAAGTCCGCACACCGCGTGCTACATTTGGGTGAGCTTCCATCTCAAATTGTTCTTTTGTAGTTATATTGACCATTATGCCATCCGTAATCGACCCATTGGACTCACACCAACATCGATATGTGAAAATTTGAAAAAGGGCGGAGAGTCCAAAATTTAGTTTCAATACAAATGTAGTTCAGCAACTCTACCTAGAATCTTAAAATATGGAAAACAATTCTCCCCAAAATGTGTCTCTCATTGAAAGAAAGCCGGTAAATTTCTTGAACCGGCAAATTGTTTTTGTAACCAAACATGGGTCTCAGGCAGAGTATGAATTACTCCCGTTTTAAATTTGCCGGCAAAGGTATGACTCATACACCAATCAGTCCACAGCTGACCCAAACAACTTGAAAACAAGCGTACGCACACACCGACATACATAAATACAATGATTATTTGTTTGTTTTACAACATACCAGGCTGATTATGAAGTTCCTATAGCAAACACTATTCAGGTAGACTGAATATGTATTTTTCATATAGAAAATACTATTCAGCTAGGCTGAAAGTGTAGTTTTCATATAGAAAACGCTATTCAGCTAGGCTAAATGTGTAGTTTTCATATAGAAAACACTATTCAGCTAGGCTGAATATGAAGTCTTCCTATAGAAAACACTATTTAGCCAAGCTGAGTATGAAGTCTTCCTATAGAAAACACTATTCTGCCAGGCTGAATATGAAGTTTTCCTATAGAAAACACTATTCAGCCACGCTGAATATGATGTTTTCCTATAGAAAACACTATTCAGCCAAGCTGAATATGCATTTTTCCTATAGAAAAACACTATTCAGCCACGCTAATATGAAGTTTTCCTGTAGAAAACACTATTCAGCCAGGCTGAATATCAAGTTTTCCTACAGAAAACACTACTCAGCCAGGCTGAATATGAAGTTTTCCTATAGAAAACACTATTTAGCCAGGCTGAATATGAAGTTTTCCTGTAGAAAGCACTATTCAACAATTTTCCAAAAGTTATCGCAGGTATAAAAGCGATTGCAGTTTGAATTGACATGAAATTAATATGTAAGAATGTACCCGCTTAAAATATTTTGTTTTTGTAGGTAAATATGTTAAGCTGGGAATTATGGAATATCAAAAAAAAAACAAACTAATATAAAATAAACATAACAATTAATAGTTATCTTTTTTTGTATTTTATCTTTATCGAGTTATTTCATATACAGTGAGCAGCAAAAGTCATGGTACCCATACAAATCAAAAAAATATTCAGTAATTCCTCAAAAAGTAATTCACAAAATTTCAAATATATATTTTTATTTCATGTATTCAATCCTATACAACAACAAATTAAAGTAATATTTATTTTTTTTTTATTAAAACAAAATATAAAACAAACTCGACATAGTGCCAACGTAAGTCTTGGTACCCCTGGAGAAAAATAATGAATTATTTAATATTACTTAATTTTTACAATTAAATTGACTTAACTAATATTTGGTAGGATATCCCTTGAGTTTTAAAACTTCATTCAATCGTTCGGGCATTGAGTATACAAGTTTTTTAGTGCAGTCGGACGATATTTTACCCCATTCTGTCAGAAGTATTTCTTTGAGTTGGGCCTTACTGGAAATTGTATGATTTCGGATTCGTTTATCTAGATGATCCCATAGGTGTTCAATCGGATTTAAATCGGGGAGTTGTGGAGGTGTTATCAGCATGTGTGGTGTATTGAATACGATCCAATTCTTAACGTCAATAGCAGTGCGTGTTATGGATAATTGTCCTGTTAGAAGTAATAATTATCACGAATGCTGCGTTTTTCAGCACTTTTATTCAAATTTTGTTTCAAAATATTCATGTAAACTGTTTTATTCATTATTTCCCCAATGAATACAAAATTGCCAACACCAGTTGCTGACATGTATCCCCATACAATTACTCCACCCCCTCTGTGCATTACTGTTTTCCGAGTATTCTTTGGATTGAGCTCTTCGCCTTTTTTCCGTCACACCAAAGAGCGCCCATACGACCAAAATATGTTAAATTTCGATTCGTCCGAGAAAAAACCTATGTCCCAGAACTCATTTGTTTTGTTTTTATGATCATTTGCAAAATCGACACGCTTCTTTCTGTTTGTTTTTTTAACAAGTGTTTTTGCGGGCGGTGCGAGCATTGAATCCATACTTCTTGATGTACCTACGCACCGTGTCTGCTGAAACTGCTTTCCCAAATGATTCTTTTAAGTCTGCAGCGATTTTAGGAGAGCTGGTAAATGGATCCTTTTTTAAAAATACATTCAATTTTTCGTTCTTCTCTGATGTTGAGCTTCCTGGGCCGGCCTGATCGCGGTTTATTTTCAATTATGCTTTCTTTTTTGTATCGAATAACCACTTTTTGGACTGCTGATTTGGTTCTGTTTATCATTTTACCTATTTCGGAATACGATTTTCCCATTTCATTGTTATTAATTATTATTTTTCGCTCTTCAATAGTTAGTTCTTTTATAGGTATTTAAAAAAAAATACTTGCTTTCACTTGTTGCACTAAGCAAATGGTTTTGGGAAATCGGGAAATGTGGAAAGTACCGTTATTTTTTTAAAAAAGAATTTGACAAAACTCTAAATAGTTGCCACATATTTTGCTAAACGATTTTACCATAAATGATGTGTAATATCAGCTCTGACCAGGGGTACCATGACTTACGCTGTGCAAAAATTTGGAGTTGACACGATCTCGATTCTTTTTATGGTTTGTTGGAACAAATAAATTAAATATTACTTTCCATTGTTGTAGTATAGGAGTTAATACATAAAATAAAAAAAAATAGTTTTAAATTTTGTAAATTATTTTTTGTGTAATTACTGAATACTTTTTTATTTGTATGGGGTACCATGACTTTTGCTGCTCACTGTATATTGCAGTAAACAAATCCATCTAGTTCGTATCAATTCTAAGAATGCAAAAGGTGCTCTTTATTTCGAATTTCACAAATTGTGAAATATTCATAATCTCAGAGAACAAAAAATTAAAATATGTATGTAGCTTGTGTATGTTTGGATGGGTCTCAACTTTTCGGTTACCTACTCCGTCATTCTTTTTCTTACGATTATTTGCTGGCTATAAAAGGCTGCGGCATTGCTCGAACAAATCAGTCTACTGCGAACTTTGGCAAACGCAACGACCAACCCCCCAATGTTCGATTGGAGTTAAAACGGTATAACAAATTTAAAAACATTCGCCAACAAATCTAAGTGGCTTTGTTTGTGTAAATTTGTGCAAATTAAGTGAAAAACAAACGGTGGTCAACGTGATCATGAAGCTGTCGAGGAATTCATAACCTACATTGTAACGTACAAGGAAATCGAATGTATCAGTGACGAGGATACCTTGAAGGGTATCTCTTTGCTGTTCTATGGCTTGGCCTCCACCTGGTGGCATGGTGTACCCAAAGAAGCTAAAACATAGAATGATGTTTTGGTTCTGATTCGTGACCATTTCTCGCCCACAAACCGCCCTATCAAATCTACGTTGATATCTTCGAGAAGAAACGAGAAGACAGCGAGACTATTGATACATTCGTGTGCCAAAAGCGGGCCCTCTTGGCTCAATTGCCTGAAGGTAGACACGACGAGGAGACCGAAATTGATTTGGTATACGGTCTGTTGAATATCAAATACCGCAAGCATATTGCACTCCAAGACATCAAGATGTTCCGTGAAGGGCCTAGTGCGTGGCTCCAAGGGCACAAAACGTTGCACATACTGTAATGTCCGTGGTCATACCACAGAACAGAAGAATAAAATGATGTCGACAATAACAAACACCACACAATAAATGTCATAAAACCACTCGCAATGGTACCAACAACAACTAAACTTAAATTCATTAATCATTTAGGTTAAGTTCTAAGAGAATTGGTAGTTACAACGCATAACACAGAGAACAGCTATAATAACTTGTGTACCTCTCCCAAAATTATTATGGCTGACTCTTCAACAAATCTCTCATATTAACTAGGTTTCTCTTGATTTTTGATTCCGGTAAGATTGCTTAGCAAATCTCTACGACTTAGTCGGGAAATTATTTCATTTCGCAAACTTTATTGAAGACTATTCTTAGGCCTCTGGCGGTGTCAAGGTCCAATAGTTATGAGAAGAAATTCTTGTATTCTCGAAATGTGTTATTTCGGAAATATGCCGGTATTTTTGCCTCGACGCAGTGAAGTCTTTTCTCTTTTAACAAAGCGAACAATTTTTTAAACCGAATGAATTTCCACCTTTGTGGCGGTTTGTTTGCATTTCGAATGGAGAGAATTGTATCAATTTTTAAAAGTGGAATTACCTAATGACTTTAAAGCAGAAAGCGACTGAGAATTTTCTTAATGTTTGGAAGTAACAAACAATGCCATACATTCCCCACTAATAAATAGTTGTTTTTTATAAAAACAACAAACTGGGATTCAGCCTGACTATTTTGCAAAAACAAAATACAAATGGTATCCCAAATAAACCGCCAACACTACTGAAGTTGTAGACGCAGGCACGGTTATACTGTTTGGTTTGTTGCTGTATACTAGCAACACCAACAAAGTCGTTGTGTGCATTTGTCGCGATGTGACAACACACAACAGTGGGAAAGGTATGGAATTGTTTGTAAATGCCTTGTTAACCTCGAAGTGAGGCTTCAGCGAAATTCTCATACGGTTTATGTCGCTGGTCAGCTAAGTACTTCGCTTTGTTACAAGAGACATTTGGGTATGAACGGTTTTTTTTTGTATAGAAGCAATAGCTTCTGAGGAGAATATCCCAACAAAAAAACCAAGGGAACTGATGAGGATCAGTGGCGTGATCCGAAACTATAGTCTTCCCTGCCTTACCCCTCGGCAAACAATGCCATACATTCCCCACTAATAAATAGTTGTTTTTTATAAAAACAACAAACTGGGATTCAGCCTGACTATTTTGCAAAAACAAAATACAAATGGTATCCCAAAAAAAACCGCCAACACTACTGAAGTTGTAGACGCAGGCACGGTTATACTGTTTGGATTGTTGCTGTATACTAGCAACACCAACAAAGTCGTTGTGTGCATTTGTCGCGATGTGACAACACACAACAGTGGGAAAAGTATGGAATTGTTTGTAAATGCCTTGTTAACCTCGAAGTGAGGCTTCAGCGAAATTCTCATACGGTTTATGTCGCTGGTCAGCTAAGTACTTCGCTTTGTTACAAGAGACATTTGGGTATGAACGGTTTTTTTTTGTATAGAAGCAATAGCTTCTGAGGAGAATATCCCAACAAAAAAAACCAAGGGAACTGATGAGGATCAGTGGCGTGATCCGAAACTATAGTCTTCCCTGCCTTACCCCTCGGCAAACAATGCCATACATTCCCCACTAATAAATAGTTGTTTTTTATAAAAACAACAAACTGGGATTCAGCCTGACTATTTTGCAAAAACAAAATACAAATGGTATCCCAAATAAACCGCCAACACTACTGAAGTAACAAAAACTTTTTTTCGCAGTAACGAAAAGAAAAAACTTTTTTGAACAACTCAAAAATTATGATCGTTACAAAATTGTACAATTATGGCTAGGTTGTCGCCATTCGTACAATCGGCACGCCAACGCTAATTGTTTTAAGTCTTTGAGCAGATAATCTAGAAGCCTTTTTAAAATGGCACGCCTGTCTCTCACATGGATTAAGGTTTTCGCGAAATGCTAAGATAAACTAACCTTCAAATGGCTACCTTGATCCAAAACATCTGCAACAACTGGAGTTCATTTTTTTATAAATTAAGGCATTTCAGAATAAAGTAACAGAAATTCATTTAAGAATTGTACACAAGGGGAAACAGCCTTTACTAATGATAAGCCATTAAGAGGTTATTCATCATACATCTAAACTGTTTACATTTGTATTTGCAAAAAATTATAATTTTTAACCCTAGTTACATTTTTCAATTTTTTTAGGTAACAGCATTGTTTCATATTCATTTATTTAATGATTATTGAAAAAAACTATTGTATTTAGATTGTAAGCAACATTTTTATGAAATGAAAAGAATATCGCAAAAAAAAAGAAATATTTTTCATTGGCGGGGAAATAAATAAATAAAAACTACTAACTTACTTAGCTGGCTTGAGACAGAACATTCGTAGCATAAGCCGAGCTTAAAAAAGATTTCCAGGCGCGGTGTATATGTATGTCGTCGGCGTAGGCGAGTAACATATGATGTTTGGTGTACAGAGTGTCATTTCTGCTCACATTTGCATTTCATACGACCTTTTCCAGCAGGATGTTAAACAGGTCACACGACAAACGGTCACCTTGTCTGAATCCTAGTTCGGTATTAAAGGGCTCCGAAAGGTATGTTCCTGTTTTAATTGCTGACCTGGTACCAGTTAAAGTTATCCTGCATAGCCGTATTAATTTTGCAGGAATGCCGAACGCAGACATAGCTTTAAACACCGCTTGAACACCTCTGACAGACCTGAAGCCACATTGGTATGGTCCAATAATGTCATTGCCCATTGGCTTCAGTCGTTCAGCACGTTAGATAGCACTTTATATGCGGTGGAAAGGAGATTTATTCCTTTATAGTTGTCACATATCGTCTTGTCTCTTTTTTGTGCACGGGACACAGGATGCTGAGGTTCCAATCATTTTGCATGCATTCCTCTAGCAAAATTGCACTAATCAGAAGGTGCATGCTCCTGACCATCATCTGACCACCATTCTTAAATAGTTCGGCTGGTAATCCATCGGCACCTGTTGCTTTATTGTTCTTCAGCTGATTAATTGCTACTCTGACCTCATCTTGGCTAGGTGGTATAGGCTCTAAACTGTCATCTCTTATTGGTTCTGGGGTATCTTCTTCACCGCCACTATTTGATACAAGAAACTTTTCAAAATGTTCTTTCCACATCCTCAACACGCTGTCTGTAGCTGTCACCAGGTTTCCTTTTTCATATCTACAGGTGTTTGGTGTTTTACTCGTTGTTAAAATTTCCGTACTTCATTCTGACTCCTGTACATCTCGATATGCTCACGCTCACGTTTTTCTTGTTCTTCTTTTTTCTGAAGATACGTTTCTCCTCTCTCTCCTTTTCTCCCGATAATTCTCCAACGCATTACGTGTTGATACTGTCTGCAGTGTTGCCATATACGCTGCGTTTTTCAACTCTGTTGCATTACGACTCTCGTGATCGTAACATGGGTTTCTTGGTGGTGATCTTGTGTACTCAATTGTTGCTTTTGCTGAGGTTTGTAGGGAATGGGCAATTCTTTGCCATTCTGCTTCTATATATTATGGGGACAAGGAGCGCTTTCGTCAAGCAAGTGGGTAAGTTGAGCAGAGTAGGTTTCTGCTATCTGTTGTGTTTGCAGCTTTTCGACGTCGAGTTTCCGTGTTACATTAGATCGCACCTTTGCTGCTATAATAATTGCATTGGGGGACATACGTGCCATTTTCAAAATGCTTCTAGATTCTATACTCAAAGTCTCAAAACAATTTGAGTTGGATTGCCATTTGTACGAATGGCGACAACCTAGCCGTCGTTGTACAATTTATAACGATAATAAATATCGATTTGTTCAAAAAAGTTTTTTTGTTTTCTTTTCACTAAAGCGAAAAAAAAAGTTTTTATCACTTCCAAACATTACAAAAACTTTCAGTCACTTTCTGCCCCAAAGTTATTAGGTGATTTCGCTTTTTAAAATTGATACAATTCTCTCCATTCGAAATCCAAACAAACTAACACCGAGGCGAGAATTCATTGGGATTCAAAATTTCAAAAATTGTTCGCTTTGTTAAAAGCAAAATAACTTCACTTCGTCGAGGCAAAAATACCGGACTATTTCGGAAATGTTTTGAAAGTAACGAGGGGTTTTTTCTTGCGTTCAGAAGTCCAGCTGAGTTGTTCTGAGAGTCATGAGGTGGTGGGACGAAATAAAAATACTTACATTCCAAAAATAAAATGTTGAAGTTCGCAGTCGACTGATTTGTTCCATACATAGCATTTATTTATTTCCCATTTCATTTGTTTTACAATGTTTTCTTATATCTATTACATAGTTTATATACCTCCTTACAGTATAACTTTTTCAAGGAATATCGATTTATATATATATATATATATATATATATGTATAGTTAGTTCAAATAACCAGGAAGGTCAGCCCCGTTATAATTATCATTTTTAACTTAACTTTGTCAATCTTATTTTATTAATTGAACATTAATTTGTTAAAAGCAAAATAACTTCACTTCGTCGAGGCAAAAATACCGGACTATTTCGGAAATGTTTTGAAGGTAACGAGGGGTTTTTTCTTGCGTTCAGAAGTCCAGCTGAGTTGTTCTGAGAGTCATGAGGTGGTGGGACGAAATAAAAATACTTACATTCCAAAAATAAAATGTTGAAGTTCGCAGTAGACTGATTTGTTCCATACATAGCATTTATTTATTTTCCATTTCATTTGTATTACAATGTTTTCTTATATATATTACATAGTTTATTTACCTCCTTACAGTATAACTTTTTCAAGGAATATCGATTTATATATATATATATATATATATATATGTATATCTAGTTCAAATAACCAGGAAGGTCAGCCCCGTTATAATTATCATTTTTAATTTGACTTTGTCAATCTTATTTTATTAATTGAACAAGAAAAGGGATGAAAAACTTGTTCCATATTGAATATTTTTTAAACTTATAACTAAACAGAAATTAAAATAACTTACAAACTACTATTTACAACTATTTATTTATTTTGGTTTTGACCATTAAAATTGCTTAGTACTATACACTCTATTGTCTATGTTATATGTATTATATCGTCTATTATAAAATAATATTTTATTTTCTTCATTGAATAATAAACCATGTTTATTAAGATGTATCAAGCACATGGGGGAGAGATGACCATCCAATTCAAAGTGTCTAATGAATTCCTCTTCACTTATCATTCCATTTTTTTATTAATAAATTTTCATGTGTAGTACATTTCTCTGTAGTTTTTAGTGCCAATTCAATCATGAATTTGTCAATGCGATTAATGTTACTAATGTTGTATATATTTTTATTTGACGAAGATCTGGTTGTGGGATATCAGCCAAATATATGTTGTAAAGTATTGGTCCAAGAACTGACCCCTGTAGTAATCTTGCTTTAATTTTATGTGTACAAGATTTTGCATCTTCGATTTGAACCGAAAATGATCTGCCGCATAGGTAGTTATCAATTAATTTTGTCAAGTGGTTTTCAAACCCAT
The DNA here is from genome assembly GCF_032173495.1 of Musca vetustissima. Lineage (NCBI taxonomy): Eukaryota > Metazoa > Arthropoda > Insecta > Diptera > Muscidae > Musca > Musca vetustissima. Next base: position 17,155 of record NW_026885009.1, on the reverse strand, counting down.
ATGTTTCCTCCATCTTTTTTATGATACCTGCATGCCATACAGTATCGAATGCTTTCTCAAAATCTAAACTTACCGCTATAGTGGCGCTTCTTTCATTGAATCCAGACGATATTTCATATGCTAAGGTTAGGAGTGCATGAGTTGTTGACAACCCTCTTCTAAACCCGAATTGGAAATCTTTTAAAATGGTATTTTCTTCGATATGTTCTTGTATTTTTTCTAATAGAAATATTTCCAATAGTTTACCTATGTTTGACAACAATGATATTGGCCTATAGTTAGTTGCAAACGTTGGGTCCTTCCCTGGCTTTAAAGCAGGTACTATTTTAGCATGCTTCCATTTTTTGGGAAAATATGCTATACGTCTCCAAAGCCTATTATCTTTTCTCTAAAAAGTTGGGCATTAAATCTTCTCCACAATAAAGCCCCTATATCTTCTGCTTTATTTATTTTTTTTTTTTGTCCCATTACAGGTTCCGTCTGCTTTTATGTTATTGTCAAAATTGTATATTGGCGTTTGTTGTTCCATTTCTATTTGGCTGTCTGAGTACATTGTATTTTGAACCGTTACACATTCTTGAGCAATTAATTCCACTTTTTCTACGTCACTGTATACTATCTCATTGTTTTAATATTTTCCTACGGTCTATATTGCAAAAATTTTCGATTTCTTTATACATATTCCCATTGCATTTAATATGTTTCAGCTTATTTGTATAATAGTTTTCTTCAAATATTCTGATATTTTCTTTGATTATTTTATCTAGTCTTTGAAGAATAGAACCCATTGTGTCATAAACGCTACGGTCTAGGACCCTGTTTTTCTTTTCTTTTTTTCTTTAATTAAATTATGTATTTCTTGGGGAAGCTATGTTAGCATTCCATACTTTGGTGAAAATTTGTCCATGCTTTTCTCCATAGATTCCTTTATAATTTCTGTCAAAGTCTCAACTTCCTTATCTATTTCGTTAATAGGTGCATTTCTATCAACGGGCAAAATAAGTCTATATTGTTGTTCATTCCTCTTGAAGTCTTCTCTCAATTCTTTTGATTATCACCTCAATTGATATAGCTTTATGATCAGAGTCATAGTCCAGGGTTTTCGGATCTGAAGCAAGGATTTCTATGTTCGAAGATGTAATAAAAATATCTATATATGACTGTGTAGTACTACAGCACCTAGTTGGTTCCACAGTTGGTCTTATTACTAAATTTGGCGAAGTGTCTAACCACTCACCTAAAATTCTCCCACTAACGTTCGTGACATTCCCGCCCCATAGTGGATTTTTTGCATTTAAGTCCGCTCCTATAATAGCCTCCATACTTCCAATTAAATTTCCGATTTTTGCAAGATCACTTTCTTGAATATTTTCCTGCGACCTTTTATATAACGACATTATTATAATGTTGTTATAAAGGCCTTTTAATTTTATCACAGTTCCCTCTATTCTGCCTAAGTTTGCTTGAATTCTTTCAGCTTCCATCGAATCCTTTATTAAAATTGCTGTACCTCCCCCACGACCCCACATCCTATATTGGTGAAAAGTTCTATAGTTCCTTACATAAATTTCGTTCCCAGCTGATAACTTATGTTCGGCTAACAGTATAATATCTGGATTATGTTTTTGTATAAATGATTCCAGATAATATCTTTTCTTTATTGATACCATAGAATTTACATTAATAAATATAATTTTTAGCTTTAGTTGTAGTTTTGAAAGCATTTCAAAGATTGCTCGAGTATTTTCTTCTTCAGTTTTTGATTGGTTTTGTATTATGGCACACTCATAGAATGAATATTTTAATTCATTCAATAATTTTTTAATTTTGCTATGTTCCTCTTTGTTTACAACCTTAAGAGTCACCATATTTTTATTCACTAAATTCATTGTAAAATTTCGGTGTCCTAGTTTATGTGCAATTTGTTTTACCATTTCTTTTACATTGTTGTTATATATTTTAAATATTGGAGGGGGGCTGACCTTACCTGCCTTCTCTATGGATGAAACCTCTTGAGGTGTTTTTTGTATATAATTACTGCAGCTGGCTTTATTTAAATCTGCTGGCTTTGACACTACTTCCATTTCTGTTTCCGCATCATTGACAGCACGCCATTTAATGCTTCTCTTCGCTTTAAGTTTTGGTTTTTGCTTGGTGCCCTTCACTATAGTGAAACCCTCGCTAACTTCATCCGTCTTAGCGCTTTTGCTGGTATTCAAATTTGGAAATTCCTTCTCGTTTAGGAGATAATTTTGTTTATTTGTTGATTCATTAAATGTTATACATTCAATTTCATTATTGTTTTTATTTATTATTTCATCAACTCGATCTTTTGAATTTTCAGCTAATAATGCTGTTAATATTTGTATTTCGTTTTCTAGGTTTTTAATACGAGCGTGTGCATTCTCCTTATCTTTAGTAAGCTCTTCAATTTTTTTGTTTAATTCAATATTTACATTTTGAGATTCTGATTCATTTTCATTATATTCGTCTTTTTTCCTTTTAATATTTTTTGTATTTTCAGATTTGTTTTCATTTTTATTCGCCTCTGTAGTTTTACTACTGTGGTCTATTTTCGGTTCACACCTATCCATTGAGTGGCCTAGCACTCCTTTGAAACAATTATTTCTTTTGTTCGGCTGGGTTTTCTACTTGTTATTAAGATAGAAATAGTCTGTCTTTGTTCACTTGGCACTATCGAAAATATTTTCGATATCGGCCACTTTGTTATATCAAAATCTAATGCAAGTTTGCACTTCACAACAATGTGTTCACTTTCAAAGCTCACAATGAACTGTTCACTGATTTGGTCCAGCAATGTCTTGGGCTTTTATAATCGGCAAATAATTAGTGTCAAAGTAGGTAACCCAGACAAATCTACACCAGTGAACCTCATAACACTTGCATTGGTTGCATTATTACTCTCCCGACTGTGCAAAACAAACGGCAAATTTAAATTGAGAAATTAAATTGAGAGAATACGTGTGGTTTGTTATCACGAAAATGTAAAGGGCTTAACACAATCATACATATTTTGTATTTAGTGTGTGTTCTTAGAGATGAGTATGTGACTAATATCCACAAAAAAAAAAAAAAAAAAAACACTGGAAAATGGGGAAGAACCGCAATAGGGAATTTGTAGCGGAAATAGTTGTTCAAATGCGATTTGATGTCATAGAGAATATTTATATTTTTTCGCTAGAAACTGTTGTTTAACAAGTGAAAAAGCGTTAAGTTCGGCTGGTCCGAACTTTGGATACCCTTTACCATAGATATACTGACAGGTACTTGAAATAAAGGGAACATACCAAAAATTGTACCTATACCGACATTTCTACAAACCGATTATGGTTCTAAACATTGGTCCTAGACCCCATGCTTCTGTGGACCAAATTTGTTTTAAAAAAATTTTGATTTCACCCAAACTTTGCCCATCTTATTATTTCTTCCAAAATTAGTTCAAGTTCGAACATGGGAAATATCGGTCCACTTCTTCTGGTACCTCCCACACAGGGGCTAGGCCTAAATGCGGGTTATATATATATATATATATATATATATAAGGTTAATTATCGAACCTTATCTGAAATGATTACAAGCTGATATTTGATATATATCTAGTTTTAAAATAAATATGAAGTTGTGCCAAGATTGGACCGAACAGGATTCACCATTTACTTTATCATATGTCCAATGTTTGACATTGGCTCTATCAACCAGATTTTGTTATTAGTTGCATTGTTGTAGCAACGCTAGTAATTTTAGATAATGGACTGAGGATACAGCCGTTGGTCGATCGTTTTTATTAGTTCTAGGTGGGTAAGAATGCATAGATCCCGTGTAGGGTATCCCATAGACCCTTGTAATGGCACTATCCCAAAGAAGAATACTTTTTTGTGTGATTTGTGGTTCATCTCCCGATTTTCCATTTTTTAAAATTGTCTAAATTAAATATTTTGCAACTTGAAAGCATATTTTAGCTAATAATGCGGTGCACGAATTTAGAGGAAGTCCAAATGATTGTAGTTTTTCCGAACAAACGATTTTTCAAGTTCCCTAAAATGTCTTTGATAAAGTTTATATTAACATAGAACACCAATTAAGAAATCGCGTTAGACTGACGCACGAACATGAATTTCCTGTCAATTGGTACTCAACTTGACATATTTCCTAATGATGGAGGATCAAAACGGACTCGACCTGAACGTACCTCGACCTGAAAGACTTTTTAATTGCATAATTTCATTCTCCTCTTAAGAAGTTGTTTTGATGATATGGTACTATAGAGTCTAAACGCAACCATAGAGTCAGGAGTCAGCGGCATACTTTTTCGCTGGCGTGAAAACCAAACGAAAGAGTTAGCGGCTAGCGTCACAAAATGTCAATTATTTGTTTTCATTTTTTGACAGCAAATTTTACTTTGTGCAAACCAAATTCAATTTATTATTGAATAAACAATAATATCAATCATCTTGTGGGAAATATTTTTTTTTTCATTTTATTTTTAGATTTTTCTTCCTTTTTATTATTATTTCGTTAAAAAACGTCCACATGTTTGAAAATATTTGTTCTTTTTTTACAGCACTGCCATATGTTTTGATATAAATTTCCACTGAAATGTTGGTAGCACTGCTGATTTTTTCCTAAAATATGGCAACTCAATTGAGAGCAAGAGAGAAAATTTGAGTATGACGCTGAGCAAAAATGAATTAAATCTATTCTAGCGTCAAGCCGCTAGACGCGAACGTCAGCCGTCGCGATTTCCCGTTGCCTATAAGAAACACACGGCAAACGGCTGTCGCTGACTCTAGACTCTATGGTTGCGTTTAGACTCATACTCTGCTCATTTGCATTTGACATCATATTTGAGATATATAATAGAATTCAAATCGTTGATGTATTTCACCCCACAACAAAGTACGAAGCTCTCATACAAATAATTAAGAAATACACATAATATTTTTAGTTAAAAGAGACTTGACACAGAAATTGTATTTTATTATTTAATCATACTAAAAAATAAAATTACAACAGAGTCTCAGAAACAAACCCAAATACGGAACAAATCATATAACTATTTAAATACAAACAAGTGAAAACCCGTTATGTTCGGCCGGGCCGAACTTTGGATACCCTCCACCATAGATATACTGACAGGTACCAAAAATGAAAAAGTGGACCTATAACGACATGTCTAAAAACGGATTATGTAAACCATATTGTAAACGATAATACAAATTACAGAAATTTTTAATTGATAATTCAAATTCGAAGATGGGGAATATCGGTCCACTCCTTCTGAAACCTCCACACAGGGGCTAGGTCTAAATACGGCTATAGTTCATTATCGAACCTTACGTTCTAATTTGTTTTTATCTCGCAGGTGAAATGATTACAACAGAGTCTTACAGCTTGTTTTTGTAAAATTCGAAACGAAACAATACGAAAGAATGACTACCAAACCTTTATTTATGTAAAAAAATGCGATAGTGACGACGCAAAAAAGACCGATCAATTTTATTTACTTTATTTTTTTAAATTTAATTCACACCGATGGAAAGCACATGTTTAACGTGTGTTACCCGCTTTAACTTTGTGTGCTAGTCTCACACATACATTTACAAATTGTTATACTCTCACCGTGTGCATCACTGCGTAAAGCAAACGAGTGAACATGCGCATGGATGCTCGCATTGTTTGCTTAGCGTAAAAGAAGTAATACACTTTGAATATTTTCAATACCTGTATGACATGTTACTTAAGTCATACAGGTATCGAGTTATTCTATTAAGGGAACCCCACCCATTCTCGATTTTAATTTTTCAAGATTTTCAATGGGCTGGTAAATCAATACCAATGCTTGTTAAGGTTTGTAACTTTGCACATATGTAATTGAAGATTTAAAAGAGAAGAAAAATAATTTACAAAAATTGTTTGTTATTGTTTTGTTGTTTTTTGTAATTAAAGAAAAGTCCTTATTTCTGATGGCGGGCATGATAACTACTCACTGAAACATCGGAATCCGAAAATTCCAACGGTGTTGGAAAGAGTAGATGTCTGGCTCTCGTATGAACTAGGATTACTGACTTCGCTCTAAAATTAACAAAATGGCGGACCTTTGAAAAAATATTTTTGGAAAATCACTGATTTTTGACCAAAAACCATGTTAAGAAATAAGGAAGATCTTCACCGATTGGCTTTATCCTAGTTCATACGATAGCTATACACTCACAGAGAAGCGTGTAAAAATTTGAAGTCGATTGGGTTATTAGTTTTTGAGTTATCGTGCCCGCCATTCGCAAAAAAATGTTTAGAGAAAAACGCGTTTAAAGTTTGAGAAGCCCTTCAGCCGTCACTTGATGCTGCCACAATAAATCGGCTATATCTTCAAGAGTTCTTGAGATTTTCATTTGAAATTTTGTAGGGACATTCTTTAATTAGTGTAGATTCGAATTATATCAACAAAATTTTTGACCCCGAGAATGGGGGGGGGGGTCCCCTTAAATGCGACATTCAATTTAAGAATGAATGGTTGTCCTATGACAGCATTGATATGGTTGTTGCAGCTTAATGATTTGTTGAAAATTACTCCAAGATTTTTGGCACGGGATACCAGCTCGATTTTTTCACTGTTAATGATATTTTTCTGTTTTTGTTAATGATCAGACATTTTAATTTAAGTGGATTCAATAGTAGACCATTAGCTTCAGCCCACTCGCATAATCGTGAGAAATCATGATTAAAAATTTTTACACACTGACTTATTTTGTTTAGGGAGCTACTCAAAAATAATTGCACATTATCTGCGTACATGTGTGCTTGACTATGGTGAAGTTGATCAGGAAGATCGTTCGCGTATAAGGAGAAGAGGAGCGGACCTTTGATGGACCCTTCGGGGGACTCATCTTTTAACTGCCATAGATTTAGAGAGGTTCCAGTGTAAACTGACTGAGATCTATTTGCAAGCTAGAACATAATTAGTTTAGTAGAAGTTGTGGAAAATTAAAAAAAAAAACGAGGAATTTTAAAACACAAGTTTTTATGGACGACGTGATCAAATGCTTTTGAATGATCGATCAAAACAAGGAAATATATTTTATTTTCATCAATCTCAAACCTTATAGACTCTGAAGTGAGTTTCTTGAAGATACTCGGACATTTGTTTCTGCACTATTTTTTCACATATTTTTGAAAGGAAGCATGAAAGTGCAATAGGACGAAATTGCGTATTTGATTTTGGTATAGGTATGGTTTTTGCATACTTCCATCGGGTCCAATGGCGTTAGATGTAACTTCTTTAAAGCAGTTGAGAACTTCATCGATTAAAACGCCGTCACTAAATCGGTCATTTAATGACCCTGAGTTTCCATGTATATTTTATTGAACTCCTCGACACCCGCATTTTACAAATTTGTCATGAACTGCAGCATAACAACCTAAAAACCGAAGTATAATTTCATATGTTACTATTAATTTTGAAGATACCTAATATGTTTTCAATTGTCGATTAATTGTTGTAGATTAGAGCTGTTTGTAATACGAAGTGTTTGATCTAACATGCATTTCATATTTATTAGAAATAAATCCATATAAAATTTTAACATTTTCGGTATTTCTCTTCTATAGATTCGTTAATTATTTGTACGCAATTTTATCGCTCAACCCATCGTATTTAGCAATATAAATATAGCCGTTTGAACGATTTATTGCTTCTGGAAATATACTACATAAAGTAGCAAACCTTTTTAGAGATTTTCGAAAGAATGAACAAATGTAGAAAATAGGCTTCGAATTTCTCTGATTTTCCAAGTTGCATTTAAATTTAAAATGTAAGAGGGACAATGAATGTATAATGCAGAAGGGAATTTAATAACGGTATGTACTCCATTATAATTGCCTGACATGTTAGACGCGCCGTCATATCTTTGGATCAAAACCCAACCTAATTATTGTGATAAAGACGAGGTCGAGAAATTTGTTCCTAATAATCCTTCTACATCCACGTAGCAAAGGAAACATTTCTTGAATTTTTTAAATACCTTGTCCACAAATCGTCTACATATTTATAGCCCGATCCGTTTTGAGGTATTCAAAGCCATGTTTGCGTTCGGCATTCCTGCAAAACTATGACGGCTATGCAGGATAACATAAGTGGCGGAATCATGGGTACTTGCGCAAGCAGATGAGACAGCTCCGAAAGATCTACTGGCCGATCTGTGTCGACGGCGAATATCGGCGCCGAATGAACCACAATATATAAGTGGACATCGACATAGTCAGTCGTATCGAGCTGTAGCAACTACAGTAGCTAGGCATTTAAAAGCGAGCCTACCGATGGCTCACGCAGAATGGGAAGGCCACGTATTAGATGGAAATACCAAGTAGAAGACAACATCTCGGAACATGGTCTTCCAAATTGGAGGAGATGCGCACAATATCGACGCGCTTGGAAATCATTTTTTAACTCGGCTTATGGAACAACCTTTCTGCAAGAAGCCAGCTAAGTAAGTGTATTGATAGCTGTTCCTTTATCCGTAGTTTCGTCCGCTTAAACCGAAAAGAATACAGCACTTGTCATTTCTTCAACAATAGACTTCTGGACGTATTCTCCAATTATTTCTAATAACTCGTTCTGTATTTTCTTTAGTCGTCGACAATGGCGGTTACAAGGCATTGAACAATGTCAAAAATTTAGATTTCACTCCGAGAATTAATTGAACATTGATCATCACAGTCAGAAACACCCATTTGAGTTGAACAAAATGTAGGATTCGGACAAAATCAATTAATAAAATTCAAAATATATACATATTTTCAAAAATACTTATGAATATACTATTAAAAAATTTATGGTAGATTTCTTTGAATGTGTGCCATTATGTATGATATGTAACAACGTTACCTATTATCCGAAGGGGCGTACAAAAATATTCAACTTCCCCACTATGGCAAAATGTTGTGTACGACCGTATCAGCCAAATACGTCGAATCCATATCTTTAAGTGAAATAATACAAACCACAGAATAAAATTGAAAATGAATTAATCATTTTCCCAATCGGAATTGAAATCACAACCGAAAGAGACGGTTTTGTTATAACTTTTCTAATTTACCCATTGCTCCACTCTTTCTGGTATCTCCCCCACAAAGGGTTAATATTTTATAAACATAAATTTGAAGCGAATTGAATAATCAATTGGATCAACATAACATTCGAAACCTCTTTGATAAAACATACATCATATAAAGCGAATAATAAAACCTGTGTGGAATTCCGAACACCTCCGCAAACCATTGACTGAGGGTATATATCTGTCGACAACACCGACTGGCACTTTTTTACTTGTTATCTCACTCATTAGCAAAGTCCATTATTTTCTGTCAATTGATTTCAGATATGTACATTAATTGGATCATGTATGTTGGGTCCTAAGTCCACCTCCTGCAAAGAGATTTCAATGACGCTGAAACGATAATTTTTATATTTTGAATTTAAATTGTTGCTTAAAACTTCCATTCATTTATGTCTTAATTTATTTTTTCAAAAATTGATCGCCCCTCTATTAATTGACTACATTTCCATAGATTTGCATAAATATATTAATATATGTTGTTAAACGGCATATACATTAGAACCTTTTATCGGGTTAACCTGCTTTATGAGGATTTATTTGACATATATACAAAGGAATTGGCAATTGAAACCCACTGGGTTAACGAAATCCGGTTAAATGTAAACGTACTATTAGATATGAATCATGACCATATTGCTTAGAGGAAATCCCTCTGAAAAAAAAATTAAACAAAATAAGTGGCGGGTTTTCCATAGTTTTAGGAAACAAAACACAGACAAATATATGTTGTTGGATGTTAATCATTACGAAATTGCTTAGAGAGAATCCCTCTGAAAAAATTAATTTTGTTTTTCATTTTTGCCGGGTTTTCCATAATTTTGGGAGAACAAACACACACGGCCAATTGCGTGCTCCAACAGTAAAATCTCTTGAAGGGGCTCTCTTTGTTTATAACAGAAAATAATTTCTCCCAATTCTCTCCAAAATGTGTCTCTCATTGAAAAAAGCCGGTAAATCTCTTCAACCGGCAACTTGTATTTGTAACCAAAAGAAAACATGATTCTCAGGCAGAGAGTGAATTGCTACCGTTTTAAATTTTCCGGCAAAGGCAAAGCGCACAAACACACCGACATACATAAATACAATGATTATTTGTTAGGTTCACCACAGGCTAGGCTGAATATGAAATTTTCCTATAGAAAACACTATTCAGCCAGACTGAATATGAAGATTTCCTATAGAAAACACTATTCAGCCAAATGAGATCATAATAGCCTTCCTAAAATATTCAACAATTTTCCAAATGTTATCGCAGGTATCAAACCAATTGCGGTTTGAATTGACATCAGATTAATATATAAGTAAGTACCCGCTTAAAACCGCTTATGTTTGTAGGTAAATACGTTAAGCTGGGAATTATGGAATTCTCGAAACCCGAACTATTAATAAAACAGTTAGTTTTTTTTATCAATTTTGGTATTTTGTTATTAACAAGTTATTCGGTATCTGTTTTGGTAAACAAATCCCCCAATTTCATTTTAATTCTAAGAAAGAGAGCGATAAGCTCATGCCACAGATTCTCTTATTTCGAATTTCACAAATTCTGAAATATTACTCATCTCCGAGAACGCAAAAAAAATAAAGATATGTTTGAATGTATATTTGTATGGGTCCCACATTTGCAGTTACTTTCTCTGCCATTCAGCCTCACTGTTGCTCTTTTTCCTACGATTGATTATTTGCCGGCTATAAAAGGCCGCGGCAGTGAACAAATCAGTGATTGGGCTGTGGCCGTGATCAGACCAGAGCGGAAAAAAGTAAAAAGTTTTAAAAAATAAAAATAAAGTGTTTAGTGGAAATTTGTTACGACTTTGGCCGAATTTGTATTTTGCTTATCAATAGCTGTTGGGTAAAGCAAGCAACGATTTGCCGTCGGTACTTACATACAAGTGTTACACCGACGGCATGTCAACGGTTGGTGAAGTGGTGGTCGGCAACGTAGTTGCCAACGACACCAAAGCCACTATGATGGTGGTTGGTGCCTCGGCTAAAATTATTAGCCAAGGTAGCGAGATGGGGTGTGTCTCTGATGTGTCGACATCCAAGCGCCTAGAAGTAGGCTCTGAATGTGAGAACACCAGTGATTGCCGATCAGTGGTGTCAATCTCCCGTGAGGAGAAAAAACGCAAAAAGCGTAAACATCGCAAAGGCGATAATGTTGACTCGTCACATGAGTCAAAGGAGTTGGAAGCTGCCTATAGCCAGTTGAAAGCTGAACATGGGGTGCTTATAGAATACGTAGCTGATACCCTGAAGGAGTTAACAAATCTCAAAAAGAAACAAGAGGAGATGGGCATTGAACTGCAGAAAATGCAGAGCAACGAAGCGGCCTATAAACGCGAAATAGTGCGCTTGAAAAACTCCTTAAAAATCAATGAAGCGCTTGTTGAAAAGCAATTAGCCATTGAAGAGGCCACCATGGATGTGGATACTGCTGCTACGCCGCTAGTAGAGCAGTCCGTGGTCACACTGTCAGTGCCAGAGGTGCCGGTGGTTGCAAGCCGCGCACCACTACAGGCATGCAATACGCCTATATTGCCTGGGATGAAGGAGAACGTTACTGATAATAAACAGGTCAGCAATGAAACAAAACAAGCTGCAGTGAAGGACGTCCCAAAAGCAGCAACAGCAAAGAAGGCCTCCAAGGACCAAAAAAAGCAGAAAAATACAGGTATGAACGCTCTACCCCCAGTTTTTACTGTAGTTTATGGAAATGTCAAAGACCTAGTTGACAAAATTAAACGGAAAGTGGGACATAAAAATTTCTCAGTTACCGTACTGAAAAAATTTTCAAACGTGCAGATGTTCACGCCGGAAGAGCATAATGTTGTCCGTGAACTGTTTGTAAATGAGGGTATACACTTCTATACTTACACTGCAAAGGGGAAAACCGCTTACTCGGTAGTCATTGAAAGACTATCGGATAATTATGAAGTGGAAGACGTTAGGGCCGGACTTGCGGAACTGACTGTCGATATCGACGTCAAACGCGTCGTGAAACTAGGAGGAAACAAGTGGCTTATTAATTTAGGCCCAAGTTCCAATATTGAAAAATTTTATAAAATAAAATATGTCCTGAACAATTCAGTGATTGTCAGAAAGGATGCCAAAAATACGCTGCCACAATGTTTCAATTGTCAGCGTCATGGACATGTGTCCACTAATTGCGGAATGCCATTCCGCTGTTTCAAGTGCATTGAAAAACATGCATATGGGCAATGCAAAATCCCAGCTGGAATTCGCAAGCCAAAAATGGTAGCTGTGGCTAATCCAACTACCGGTGAGGTTGAATTGAAACCTGAGTTCGCACTTGGTTGTGTGAACTGTAATAAACTGGGACATACGGCAAATTCGAGAGACTGCCCAGTCCGCATAAAGTTCTTAGCTCAGCGCGCAGAGCGGAAGGCGGCAAAATTGGAATCTTTGCATAAGGCAAAAATTCCACTTAACAGCGGCAAGGTACAAAATGGCATCTCATATGCCGCTGCTTTGACGTCAAAGTTAGCACCCAAAGCTAGCACAACTTTGGGCCAACAAACAAAGGTTGCTCCCAAGGCTAACATGACTGGCCAACAATCTTTGGAGCAGAAGATGAGTGGTGCCTCCCTTTTTGATGAACTCTGTCAGGATATTTTTGGTCGAGATTTCCTGAGCGCAGTGATGCAAGTTCGTCAATACTCAAATGATCTAACAAGTAATGACAAGGCACGCAATCGAATGCACATGCGTAAAAATTCATAGAGTCAGTGGATCACCACTCTTCGCAGTGGCTATGTTTTGCAGGCCAAATGATACATTTGAAAGGTCTAATTTAAAGCCTTTAGGGGATTTAGCTAGATTAGGAGAGGTAATTGTTGGGGGGACCTCAATGCTAGACATACTTCCTGGGGAGGTGACCAAACATGTTCAAGGGGAAGGATAGTTTTGGATTTTTTAATCGGCTGTCCTGATATAAACATCTTGCCCACAGATGGTCCAACCCGGGTCAATAGAGGATCACAATCTTATATTGACATTTGTATGGTATCATCTGGAATCCATGTCGATGACAATGAGGGGCGAGGAATTACAACATTAGATTGTAATTCAGATCATAGAGCGCTGAAAATTACGGTTTTTGGTGACGGACCCGACAGGAAAGAGAAACGTACGTTTTATGACTATAGACGAATGAACAAAAGATTATTTAATAGGAAATTGGCAGAAGAGCTTTCCAACTGTCGACTTCCTACTGATCGGAATGCCACTATCTCGGAAATCGATGAATGCATCGAGGCCACAAGTGAGGTATTCCGAAATGCCATAGAGTCCGCTGTTCCAAAGATTAATTCGGGACCAAGAGGACCCCGTAGACTTTCGCCAGATATACTAGAACTTATCAGGCAGAAGAAAATTCTACGGCGTAGATTATACCGTACAAGAATTCGCAAAGCCGATAGTATTATTCAAGGCGCAATTGCGAATTACGAAACAAGCCAATGGATAAGACATCTCAGTCAAATCCAGGTGGATGATCGTATGTATGGTCGGGTTAAGGCAGCTACGGGTAAACGTGATGCCAAAATCCCTGATCTTGTTAATAATGACGGGATCACAGCAGTCACGTCAAGCGAAAAAGCGGGCATGTTTGCGGATACGGCGCAAGGGCAATCCGATGCTGATGATAATTCTCCATTATACAATACTGTCAGGAGAGAAATATCAGAATATGAAACAAGGTCCCCGCTAGTTACATTTGCAGCTAACCTAACTGCTAATGGAACTCATTTATGCGAGGATAATATATGGCAACTGCATAAATTCCTCAAAGCTCCCAATATTGGGGCAGGGTTAAAGAGAAGATCAAATAGCAAATCTGCAGGACCAGACGGAATCCCTGACTTTGTGTTAAGGAAGACCACTGGTATGGCATTGGAACACATTGCAATTATCTTCAACCATTGCATAAATTTGGGCTATTTTCCGGTTTCATGGAAAAGGGCAATTACTATACCCATCCTGAAACCTGGTAAGGACCCTACAAAATGCAATAGTTACAGACCAATTAGCTTACTTTCAGCGTTCGGCACACTTTTTGAATATTTTGTACTCTCTGAAATGAGAGATGTACTAGAAGAGAGAGAAATCCTATCTGATAGCCAATTTGGCTTCAGACAGGGTCATTCGACATCACATGCCTTGGTGGTCTTAGGGGAATATGTGACTCGCGCTCTAAATAACAGACATATAACTATCGTTAGTTACTGTTAGTTTGGATTTTGCCAAAGCATTTGATAATGTTTGGCAAAGCGCAATCATATATAAAATGAGAAGGCTAGGCTTCGATTTTAATATATGTAGGCTTCTGTCTAGTTTTCTAGCTAACAGAAGATTTAAGGTTAAAGTTGAAGATAACCTTTCGTCAGAAAGGTCTGTCAATGCCGGGGTCCCACAAGGGTCTCTCCTTGGACCCGTTCTCTTTAACATTTTTATTAGTGATATACCGCATGCGCCCGATCGCACTTGGTTGTGTGAACTGTAATAAACTGGGACATACGGCAAATTCGAGAGACTGCCCAGTCCGCATAAAGTTCTTAGCTCAGCGCGCAGAGCGAATGGCGTCAAAATTGGAATCTTTGCATAAGGCAAAAATTCCACTTAACAGCGGCAAGGTACAAAATGGCATCTCATATGCCGCTGCTTTGACGTCAAAGTTAGCACCCAAAGCTAGCACAACTTTGGGCCAACAAACAAAGGTTGCTCCCAAGGCTAACATGACTGGCCAACAATCTTTGGAGCAGAAGATGAGTGGTGCCTCCCTTTTTGATGAACTCTGTCAGGATATTTTTGGTCGAGATTTCCTGAGCGCAGTGATGCAAGTTCGTCAATACTCAAATGATCTAACAAGTAATGACAAGGCACGCAATCGAATGCACATGCGTAAAAATTCATAGAGTCAGTGGATCACCACTCTTCGCAGTGGCTATGTACTGCAGGCCAAATGATACATTTGAAAGGTCTAATTTAAAGCCTTTAGGGGATTTAGCTAGATTAGGAGAGGTAATTGTTGGGGGGACCTCAATGCTAGACATACTTCCTGGGGAGGTGACCAAACATGTTCAAGGGGAAGGATAGTTTTGGATTTTTTAATCGGCTGTCCTGATATAAACATCTTGCCCACAGATGGTTCAACCCGGGTCAATAGAGGATCACAATCTTATATTGACATTTGTATGGTATCATCTGGAATCCATGTCGATGACAATGAGGGGCGAGGAATTACAACATTAGATTGTAATTCAGATCATAGAGCGCTGAAAATTACGGTTTTTGGTGACGGACCCGACAGGAAAGAGAAACGTACGTTTTATGACTTTAGACGAATGAACAAAATATTATTTAATAGGAAATTGGCAGAAGAGCTTCCCAAGTGTCGACTTCCTACTGATCGGAATGCCACTAACTCGGAAATCGATGAATGCATCGAGGCCACAAGTGAGGTATTCCGAAATGCCATAGAGTCCGCTGTTCCAAAGATTAATTCGGGACCAAGAGGACCCCGTAGACTTTCGCCAGATATACTAGAACTTATCAGGCAGAAGAAAATTCTACGGCGTAGATTATACCGTACAAGAATTCGCAAAGCCGATAGTATTATTCAAGGCGCAATTGCGAATTACGAAACAAGCCAATGGATAAGACATCTCAGTCAAATCCAGGTGGATGATCGTATGTATGGTCGGGTTAAGGCAGCTACGGGTAAACGTGATGCCAAAATCCCTGATCTTGTTAATAATGACGGGATCACAGCAGTCACGTCAAGCGAAAAAGCGGGCATGTTTGCGGATACGGCGCAAGGGCAATCCGATGCTGATGATAATTCTCCATTATACAATACTGTCAGGAGAGAAATATCAGAATATGAAACAAGGTCCCCGCTAGTTACATTTGCAGCTAACCTAACTGCTAATGGAACTCATGTATGCGAGGATAATATATGGCAACTGCATAAATTCCTCAAAGCTCCCAATATTGGGGCAGGGTTAAAGAGAAGATCAAATAGCAAATCTGCAGGACCAGACGGAATCCCTGACTTTGTGTTAAGGAAGACCACTGGTATGGCATTGGAACACATTGCAATTATCTTCAACCATTGCATAAATTTGGGCTATTTTCCGGTTTCATGGAAAAGGGCAATTACTATACCCATCCTGAAACTGGTAAGGACCCTACAAAATGCAATAGTTACAGACCAATTAGCTTACTTTCAGCGTTTGTACACTTTTTGAATATTTTGTACTCTCTGAAATGAGAGATGTACTAGAGAGAGAAATCCTATCTGATAGCCAATTTGGCTTCAGACAGGGTCATTCGACATCACATGCCTTGGTGGTCTTAGGGGAATATGTGACTCGCGCTCTAAATAACAGGTATATAACTATCGCTGTTAGTTTGGATTTTGCCAAAGCATTTGATAATGTTTGGCAAAGCGCAATCATATATAAAATGAGAAGGCTAGGCTTCGATTTTAATATATGTAGGCTTGTGTCTAGTTTTCTAGCTAACAGAAGATTTAAGGTTAAAGTTGAAGATAACCTTTCGTCAGAAAGGTCAGTCAATGCCGGGGTCCCACAAGGGTCTCTCCTTGGACCCGTTCTCTTTAACATTTTTATTAGTGATATACCGCATGCGCCCGAAGGGCAATTACTCCTAGCATACGCAGACGATATATTTGTCGCTGCAGCGGGAGCTCATGCAAGGAATACTAATGACAGACTAAATGCATATTTGGAGCAACTCTCCGAATACTTCCAAACTTGGAAAATGCATTTAAATGTCGATAAGTGTGAGGCAATAACCTTCAAAGGCAAGAAGAAATATTTATACCCCAGCGCCAGGCAGTATGAACCTACTCTTGTTATTGGAGGGCAAACAATAAGAAACTCTTAAATAGCAAATTTGACTTTGTTAGGCATATGGACTACGTTCTCAGGAAAGTGAAAAGGAGTATTTTGGTACTACCAGCGTGCTCTCAAAGCAAC
>NW_026885008.1:0-60716 GCF_032173495.1 Musca vetustissima | reverse complement strand
ATTTGATGCCTGCCCATAAGGACTTAACTTCAGAAATGTGAATTTTTACGAATTGGGCAGACGTCAAGGGAACATTACCACCGACTACTTCGGCATTGAAGGTGACCAGACGATCGGCTTGACGAATGAAGGCTTCCAAAGACATGAGTGATCAGTGAAAATGAATGAAAATTGATTTAGAACAAGAAACTAGTAAATAATAGAAGAAGAACACTAAGAACGGATGGAAATTGGATAATTTCTCAAACAAATTTGGTTGGAAGATATAAGAACTTGTTGGAAAATGCGTTTTTCTTTGTATTTTCTTCTTTGTACAGCGCCACCTAGTGGTGAAGGAATGAACAATAGGTAAAACAACGAAAGAAACTAAATGTAGTAGGAGAATGTATACGAAAATCCCAGGAAAATCCGGAAGAAATTAGAATAATATTGAAAATATTATGATTTTCGAGGTATTTTTAACTATTTAAGGCGCCCCCTGGTGACAATGGAGTAAACTACGAACAATTACACAGTCTGAACAAGTATGCAGTAGATAAATGTCCAAAGGATTAATGTAAAACCAGGAAATATTGAAAAAATTAAAGTTTTCGAAGTGGTTTTGAACTTGAACCCTCTAGTGGTGGAATAATGTACTGCGCCTTAGCACAGTCGAAGAACAGAATTACAAAATGTAAATATCCAAGAACAATCAGAAATATTTGGATAAATCTTGAAAAAATCTAGTTTTTCTACGAAATTCTTTATATGGACAGCGCCCTCTAGCGGCTGTAATGTGAACTAAAAATATGAACAAGAACAAAGTACAGCACCAACTACCTTGATATATGTTCGAATAATATATTAATATATGAATGTCGCAAACAAGTTAAGTGCGACCATATGAAAGGAACGACGGTAGGGTGCACGCACACGTAAAGAGAATAGCTTTACTACTGTTGAGTGAAAACACACGTAAGAGAACGCTGATGGTTGGCTGAACGCACGAACAAACAAACCAACAGCGGCCACCAACCAACAGGAGAAGTAATGTATGAATGTGTGTTGTATGAGAACAAGCAGTGCGGTAATGAACGCTGGTCGTTGGATGACCGAACAGACGAACAGCCAAACAAACAAGAATAGAATAAATGTTCGTATGACGGTGTGTTATATGAGGACGAGTAGTTATTGTTCTAAAGAGACGAATGTAAGAAGATCTCTAACAACAACAACTACTGTGGTAAAAAGATGTAACGATCGTAAAGAAGAAAATAACACACCAACAAACACGTATAAAAAGAATTAGTACCAATTCTCGCGGTAGAAAAGAAAAAAGGAAAAGAATAATTGGAGCAAACACACTGACGCGAATAGAAAAAAATGAAGTTATGTTATTTAAACACTTTGAAATAAATAGGAATAGGAAAAATAATATAATTTTAAGCAAATAATGAAAATAATAATTTGTAAATATAATAGTTTTAATATTCCACCAACTTTTTTAAATGAATAAAATGACTGAAGTGTGGTGTTATTGAAATAGAAAATTATAGAAATTTTTGCTGTAGCTATGAAACACTGTGCGCTTGAAGGAAATGAAAACCCAATTGCCGTCGGCAAAACGCACTTTAACACCACACTTAATTATGCACTATTGTTCACTTTGAATATAAAGCACAAACTTACCTTGTTCGATGAATAAATTGATGAAGTAAAATAGAATTTGTAGGACTTTTCGCAACAGCTATCCAATTATCCGGTGCGAATGGACCAGAATGGAAACGCCAAAATGGATTTTCTGGAAAAGCTGGGATGGTTAGTTGCTTCCGAAACGAGGAAGTAATATTCTTTAATGCAGGAATAATTTCTCCTCGGAGTTGTATGAAAAAAAAACAAAGAATGAAAAAAACAAGGTGTTTTAGAAAGAATGTTTGCCAAATAGTGGAATTTTATTTATCGAAAATTCGGTGGATAATTTGGAAACGAACCTTACCAATGACAGTTGTGTTTGCTGGTTAGAATAGAAGTGATTTTATTGACAATGAGAAGAAAGAAAACAACCAGTGGAAAACATAAAACATTTGAATTTAGTACCAAGAGAGAGATGCATATTTAGGCGAATGGAAGAAAAACTTGAAAATAGAAAATAGGGTGACCAGCGTGGTTAACCTTGGCGTTAACACCCCCATATAACGGAACCTCCTAATTTTCAGTATTTTGGGGGTTTTGGTCGTATTTTTCCGCCGAATTGGCTGTAATTTAGTGTTTTGAGTTCTTAATAGGTACCAAACCTCTCTAAAAAAAATTATGTATATAGGTCAATTTTTTCGGGTAGCCCCCATATAAGGGTACCCCTCAATTTTCGGTATTTTGGGGTTCTTGAGCACGTTTTTCGCTGAACTTTGCTACATTGGGTTCTTATTGGGTCCTTAATGTCTCCACAAAAAATTATAAATATAGGTCCACTTTTTCTGGTAGCCCCTATATAATGGTACCTCCCAATTTTTAGAATTTTGGGGGTTTTGATCGTATTTTTCCGCCGAATTAGCTGTAATTTAGTATTTTGAGTTCTTAATAGGTACCAAATCTCTCTACCAAAAATTATTAATATTCGCCCCCTTTTTGGGGTAGTCCCCATATAACCCCCTTTTTATACCCTCCACCATAGTATGGAGGGTATATTAATTTTGTCATTCCGTTTGTAACTCCTCGAAATATTCATTTCCGACCCTATAAAGTATATATATTCATGATCAGGGTAAAATTCTAAGACGATCTAGCCATGTCCGCCCGTCTGTCCGTCCGTCCGTTTGTTGTAATCACGCTATCTTCTGAAGGAATTGAGATAGGGTGCTGAAATTTTGCATAGGGTTGTCTTTTGTCTGCAGGCAGGTCACGTTTGAAGATGGGATATATCGGTCCACGTTTAGGCATAGCTCCCATATAAGGGTACCCGGCAAATTTCGTTATTTTAGAGTTCTTGAGCGCCTTTTTCAGCCGAATTCGCTGAAATTTGGTACATTGTGTTCTTATTGGATACTAAATGTCTCCACAAAAAATTATAAGTATAGGTCCATATTTTCTG
The DNA here is from genome assembly GCF_032173495.1 of Musca vetustissima. Taxonomy (NCBI): domain Eukaryota; kingdom Metazoa; phylum Arthropoda; class Insecta; order Diptera; family Muscidae; genus Musca; species Musca vetustissima. Next base: position 57,649 of record NW_026885008.1, on the reverse strand, counting down.
GTAGCCCCCATATAACGGAACCTCCTAATTTTCAGTATTTTGGTGGTTTTGGTCGTATTTTTCCGCCGAATTGGCTGTAATTTAGTGTTTTGTGTTCTTAATAGGTACCAAACCTCTCTAAAAAAATTATGTATATAGGTCAATTTTTTCGGGTAGCCCCCATATAAGGGTACCCCCAATTTTCGGTATTTTGGGGTTCTTGAGCACGTTTTTCGCTAAACTTTTCTACATTGGGTTCTTATTGGGTCCTTAATGTCTCCACAAAAAATTATAAATATAGGTCCACCTTTTCGGGTAGCCCCTATATAATGGTACCTCCCAATTTTTAGAATTTTGGGGGTTTTGATCGTATTTTTCCGCCGAATTAGCTGTAATTTAGTATTTTGAGTTCTTAATAGGTACCAAATCTCTCTACCAAAAATTATTAATATTCGCCCCCTTTTTGGGGTAGTCCCCATATAACCCCCTTTTTTTATACCCTCCACCATAGTATGGAGGGTATATTAATTTTGTCATTCCGTTTGTAACTCCTCGAAATATTCATTTCCGACCCTATAAAGTATATATATTCATGATCAGGGTAAAATTCTAAGACGATCTAGCCATGTCCGTCCGTCTGTCCGTCCGTCCGTCTGTTGTAATCACGCTATCTTCTGAAGGAATTGAGATAGGGTGCTGAAATTTTGCATAGTGTTGTCTTTTGTCTGCAGGCAGGTCAAGTTCGAAGATGGGATATATCGGTCCACGTTTAGGCATAGCTCCCATATAAGGGTACCCGGCAAATTTCGGTATTTTAGGGTTCTTGAGCGCCTTTTTCAGCCGAATTCGCTGAAATTTTGTACGTTGGGTTCTTATTGGATACTAAATGTCTCCACAAAAATTATAAGTATAGGTCCATATTTTCTGGTAGCCCCCATATAACGGAACCTCCTAATTTTCAGTATTTTTATACCCTCCACCATAGTATGGAGGGTATATTAATTTTGTCATTCCGTTTGTAACTCCTCGAAATATTCATTTGCGACCCTATAAAGTATATATATTCATGATCAGGGTAAAATTCTAAGACGATCTAGCCACGTCCGCCCGTCTGTCCGTCCGTCCGTCTGTTGTAATCACGCTATCTTCTGAAGGAATTGAGATAGGGTGCTGAAATTTTGCATAGGGTTGTCTTTTGTCTGCAGGCAGGTCAAGTTCGAAGATGGGATATATCGGTCCACGTTTAGGCATAGCTCCCATATAAGGGTACCCGGCAAATTTCGGTATTTTAGAGTTCTTGAGCGCCTTTTTCAGCCGAATTCGCTGAAATTTGGTACATTGGGTTCTTATTGGATACTAAATGTCTCCACAAAAAATTATAAGTATAGGTCCATATTTTCTGGTAGCCCCCATATAAAGGAACCTCCTAATTTTCAGTATTTTGGGGGTTTTGGTCGTATTTTTCCGCCGAATTGGCTGTAATTTAGGGTTTTGTGTTCTTAATAGGTACCAAACCTCTCTAAAAAAAATTATGTATATAGGTCAATTTTTTCGGGTAGCCCCCATATAAGGGTACCCCCCAATTTTCGGTATTTTGGGGTTCTTGAGCACGTTTTTCGCTAAACTTTGCTACATTGTGTTCTTATTGGGTCCTTAATGTCTCCACAAAAAATTATAAATATAGGTCCACCTTTTCTGGTAGCCCCTATATAATGGTACCTCCCAATTTTTAGAATTTTGGGGGTTTTGATCGTATTTTTCCGCCGAATTAGCTGTAATTTAGTATTTTGAGTTCTTAATAGGTACCAAATCTCTCTACCAAAAATTATTAATATTCGCCCCCTTTTTGGGGTAGTCCCCATATAACCCCCTTTTTATACCCTCCACCATAGTATGGAGGGTATATTAATTTTGTCATTCCGTTTGTAACTCCTCGAAATATTCATTTCCGACCCTATAAAGTATATATATTCATGATCAGGGTAAAATTCTAAGACGATCTAGCCTTGTCCGTCCGTCTGTCTGTCCGTCTGTCCGTCCGTCCGTCTGTTGTAATCACGCTATCTTCTGAAGGAATTGAGATAGGGTGCTGAAATTTTGCATAGGGTTGTCTTTTGTCTGCAGGCAGGTCAAGTTCGAAGATGGGATATATCGGTCCACGTTTAGGCATAGCTCCCATATAAGGGTACCCGGCAAATTTCGGTATTTTAGGGTTCTTGAGCGCCTTTTTCAGCCGAATTCGCTGAAATTTGGTACGTTGGGTTCTTATTGGATACTAAATGTCTCCACAAAAAATTATAAGTATAGGTCCATATTTTCTGGTAGCCCCATATAACGGAACCTCCTAATTTTCAGTATTTTGGGGGTTTTGGTCGTATTTTTCCGCCGAATTGGCTGTACTTTAGTGTTTTGAGTTCTTAATAGGTACCAAACCTCTCTAAAAAAATTATGTATATAGGTCAATTTTTTCGGGTAGCCCCCATATAAGGGTACCCCCCATATAAGGGTACCCCCCAATTTTCGGTATTTTGGGGTTCTTGAGCACGTTTTTCGCTAAACTTTTCTACATTGGGTTCTTATTGGGTCCTTAATGTCTCCACAAAAAATTATAAATATAGGTCCACTTTTTCTGGTAGCCCCTATAGAATGGTACCTCCCAATTTTTAGAATTTTGGGGGTTTTGATCGTATTTTTCCGCCGAATTAGCTGTAATTTAGTATTTTGAGTTCTTAATAGGTACCAAATCTCTCTACCAAAAATTATTAATATTCGCCCCCTTTTTGGGGTAGTCCCCATATAACCCCCTTTTTTTATACCCTCCACCATAGTATGGAGGGTATATTAATTTTGTCATTCCGTTTGTAACTCCTCGAAATATTCATTTCCGACCCTATAAAGTATATATATTCATGATCAGGGTAAAATTCTAAGACGATCTAGCCATGTCCGTCTGTCCGTCCGTCTGTTGTAATCACGCTATCTTCTGAAGGAATTGAGATAGGGTGCTGAAATTTTGCATAGGGTTGTCTTTTGTCTGCAGGCAGGTCAAGTTCGAAGATGGGATATATCGGTCCACGTTTAGGCATAGCTCCCATATAAGGTTACCCGGCAAATTTCGGTATTTTAGGGTTCTTGAGCGCCTTTTTCAGCCGAATTCGCTGAAATTTGGTACGTTGGGTTCTCATTGGATACTAAATGTCTCCACAAAAAATTATAAGTATAGGTCCATATTTTCTGGTAGCCCCCATATAACGGAACCTCCTAATTTTCAGTATTTTGGGGGTTTTGGTCGTATTTTTCCGCCGAATTGGCTGTACTTTAGTGTTTTGAGTTCTTAATAGGTACCAAACCTCTCTAAAAAAAATTATGTATATAGGTCAATTTTTTCGGGTAGCCCCCATATAAGGGTACCCCCCAATTTTCGGTATTTTGGGGTTCTTGAGCACGTTTTTCGCTGAACTTTGCTACATTGGGTTCTTATTGGGTCCTTAGTGTCTCCACAAAAAATTATAAATATAGGTCCACTTTTTCTGGTAGCCCCTATAGAATGGTACCTCCCCATTTTTAGAATTTTGGGGGATTTGATCGTATTTTTCCGCCGAATTAGCTGTAATTTAGTATTTTGAGTTCTTAATAGGTACCAAATCTCTCTACCAAAAATTATTAATATTCGCCCCCTTTTTGGGGTAGTCCCCATATAACCCCCTTTTTTATATTAATATAGTTATCTGATATGTTCCGCGTTTTGAGTTTGGTTCTAAGACTCTAGTGTAATCATTTCACCTGCAGAGGATAGCGAGGTAAAAAATTAGAACGTAAGGTTCGATAATGAACTATAGTCGCATTTAGACCTAGCCTCTGTGGAGGTTTCAGAAGGAGTGGACCGATATTCCCCATCTTCGAATTTGAATTATCAATTAAAAATTTCTGAAATTTGTATTATGGTTTACATAATCCGATTTTAGACATATCGGTATAGGTCCACTTTTTGGTATGTTTCCTTTATTTTCATTTCTAGTACCTGTCAGTATATCTATGGTGGAGGGTATACAAAGTTCGGCCCGGCCGAACTTAACGCTATTTCACTTGTTTATATTAATATAGTTATCTGATATGTTCCGCGTTTTGAGTTTGGTTCTAAGACTCTAGTGTAATAATTTCACCTGCAGAGGATAGCGAGGTAAAAAATTAGAACGTAAGGTTCGATAATGAACTATAGTCGCATTTAGACCTAGCCTCTGTGGAGGTTTCAGAAGGAGTGGACCGATATTCCCCATCTTCGAATTTGAATTATCAATTAAAAATTTCTGAAATTTGTATTATGGTTTACATAATCCGATTTTAGACATGTCGGTATAGGTCCACTTTTTGGTATGTTTCCTTTATTTTCATTTCTAGTACCTGTCAGTATATCTATGGTGGAGGGTATCAAAGTTCGGCCCGGCCGAACTTAACGCTTTTTCACTTGTTAGTTCTAATAAAGAATTCATTGAACGTTTACGTGTCCGTGTTTCATTGCGCTAACAATTTTGTCATTCCGTTTGTAACTCATCGAAATATTCATTTCCGACCCTATAAAGGATATATATTCTTGATCAGGGTAAAATTCTAAGACGATCTAGCCATGTCCGTCCGTCTGTTGTAATCACGCTATCTTCTGAAGGAATTGAGATAGGGTGCTGAAATTTGGCTTTGTCTGCAGGCAGGTCAGGTTCGAAGATGGGATATATCGGTGCACGTTTAGGCATAGCTCCCATATAAGGGTACCCCCCAATTTTCGGTATTTTGGGGTTGTTGACCGTGTTTTTCCACCGAATTAGCTGAAATTTGGTACATTGGGTTCTTATTTGGTACTAAATGTCTCCACAATTATGAGTATAGGTCCACTTTTTCTGGTAGCCCTCATATAACGGCAACTTCTAACTTTCAGTATTTTGGTTGTTTTGGTCGTATTAGTACATCGAATTGGATGTAATTTAGTATTTTGAGTTCTTAGTTTTTTTCGGGTAGCCCCCATATAAGGGTACACCCAATATTCGTTATTTTGGGGTTCTAGAGTGCGTTTTTCAACCGAATTCGCTGCAATTTGGTATTTTGTAGTCGTATATGGAACAAATCTCCCTACCAAAAATTATTTATATTTGCCCCCTTTTTGGGGTAGTACCTATATAACCCCCTTTTTATACCCTCCACCATAGTATGGAGGGTATACTACTTTTGTCATTCCGTTTGTAACTCATCGAAATATTCATTTCCGATCCTATAAAGTATATATATTATTGATCAATGTAAAATTCTAAAACGATCTAGCCATGTCCGTCCGTCTGTTGTAATCACGCTATCTTCTGAAGGAATTGAAATTTGGCAGAGGGTTGTCTTTTGTCTGCAGGCAGGTCAAGTTCGTAGGGTGGGATATATCGGTTCACGTTTAAGCATAGCTCCCATATAAGTGTACCCCCAATTTTCGCTATTTTGGGGTTCTTGAGCGCGTTTTTCAACCGAATTCGCTGAAATTTGGTACATTGTGTTCTTATTGGGCGCTAAATGTCTCCACAAAAAATTATAAATATATATCCACTTTTTCTGGTAGCCCCCATATAACGGTACCTCTTAATTTTCAGTATTTTGGGGTTTTGGTCGTATTTTTCCACCGAATTGGCTGTAATTTAGTACTTTGAGTTCTTAATAGGTTTTAAATCACTCCACAAAAATTATGAATATAGGTCCATTTTTTCTGGTAGACCCCCATAAGGGTACCCAAATTTTCGGTATTTTGGGGTTTTTGAGCGCGTTTTTCAACCGAATTCGCTGAACTTTGGTACATTGGGTTCTTATTGGGTACCAAATATTTCCACTAAAAATTATAAATATAAGTAAATTTTTTCTGGTAGCCCCCATATAAAGGTACCCCCAAACTTCGCCATTTTGAGGTTCTTGAGCGCGTTCTTCAACCGAAATCCCTGAAATTTTGTATTTTGTAGCCGTATATAGAATCACATCTCCGTACCAAAAATTATAATTAGTCAACCCCTTTTAGGCGTAGTCTCCATATAACCCCATTTTTATACCCTCCACTATAGTATGGAGGGTATTTTAATTTTGTCATTCCGTTTGTAACTCAGCGAAATATTCATTTACGACCCTATAAGGTATATATATTCTTGATCCGTCTGTTGTAATCACGTTATCTTCCCAAGCAATTGAGATAGGGTGCTGAAATTTTGCATAGGGTTGTCTTTTGTCTGCAGGCAGGTCAAGTTCGAAAATGGGATATATCGGTCCACGTGTAAGCATAGCTCCCATATAAGGGTACCCCCAATTGTCGGTATTTTGGGGTTCTTGAGCGCGTTTTTCAACCGAATTCGCTGAAATTTGGTACATTGTGTTCCTATTGGATGCTACACGTCTCCACAAAAAATTATAAATATAGGTCCACTTTTTTTGGTAGCCCCCAGATAACGGTACCTCCTAATTTTCAGTATTTTGGGGTTTTGGTCGTATTTGTCCACCGAATTCGCTGTAATTTAGTACTTTGAGTTCTTAATAGGTTTCAAATCTCTCCACAAAAAATTATGAATATAGGTCCATTTTTTCCGGTAGACTTCCATATAAGGGTACCCCAAATTTTCGGTATTTTGGGGTTCTTGATCGCGTTTTTCAACCGAGTTCGCTGAAATTTGGTACCTTGGGTTCTTATTGGGTACCAAATATTTCCACTAAAAATTATAAAAATAAGTCCATTTTTTCTGGTAGCCCCCATATAAAGGTACCGCCAAATTTCGGCATTTTGAGGTTCTTGAGCGCGTTTTTCAACCGAAATCCCTGATATTTTGTATTTTGTAGCCGTATATGGAAACACATCTACCTACCAAAAATTATTAATAGTCAACCCCTTTTAGGCGTAGTCCCCATATAACCCCATTTTTATACCCTCCACCATAGTATGGAGGGTATAATAATTTTGTCATTCCGTTTCTAACTCACCGAAATATTCATTTCCGACCCTATAAAGTATATATATTCTTGATCAGAGTAAAATTCTAAGACGATCTAGCCATTTCCGTCCGTCTGTCCGTCAGCTGTAATCACGCTATCATCCGAAGGGATTGAGATAGGGTGCTGAAATTTTGCATAGGGTTGTCTTTTGTCTGCAGGCAGGTCAAGTTCGAAAATGGATATACCGGTCCACGTTTAAGCATAGCTCCCATATAAGGGTACCCCAAATTTTCGGTATTTTGGGGTTCTTGAGCGCGTTTTTCAACCGAATTCGCTGAAATTTGGTACATTGGGTTCTTATTCGGTACCAAATATTTCCACTAAAAATTATAAATATAAGTCAATTTTTTTCTGGTAGCCCCCATATAAAGGTACCCCCAAACTTCGGCATTTTGATGTTCTTGAGCGCGTTTTTCAACCGAAATCCCGGAAATTTTGTATTTTGTAGCCGTATATGGAAACACATCTCCCTACCAAAAATTATTAAGAGTCAACCCCTTTTAGGCGTAGTCCTCATATAGCCCCATTTTTATACCCTCCACCATAGTATGGAGGGAATATTAATTTTGTCATTCCGTTTGTAACTCACCGAAATATTCATTTCCGACCCTATAAAGTATATGTATTCTTGATCAGGGTAAAATTCTAAGACGATCTAGCCATGTCCGTCCGTCTGTCCGTCTGTTGTAATCACGCTATCTTCCGAAGGAATTGAGATAGGGTGCAGAAATTTTGCATAGGGTTATCTTTTGTCTGCAGGCAGGTCAAGTTCGATGATGGGATATATCGGTCAACGTTTAGGCATAGCTCCGATATAAGGGTACCCCCCAATTTTCGATATTTTGGGGTTCGTGAGCGCGTTTTTCAACCGAATTCGCTGAAATTTGGTACGTTGGGTTATTATTGGGTACTAAATGTCTCCACAAAAAATTATAAATATAGGTCCACTTTTTCTGGTAGCCCCCAGATAACGGTACCTCCTAATTTTCAGTATTTTGGGGGTTTTGGTCGTATTTTTCCACCGAATTGGCTGTAATTTAGTACTTTGAGTTCTTAATAGGTTTGAAATCACTCCACAAAAAATTATGAATATAGGTCCATTTATTCTGGTAGACCCCCATATAAGGGTACCCCAAATTTTCGGTATTTTGGGGTTTTTGAGCGCGTTTTTCAACCGAATTCGCTGAACTTTGGTACATTGGGTTCTTATTGGGTACCAAATATTTCCACTAAAAATTATAAATATAAGTCAATTTTTTCTGGTAGCCCCCATATAAAGGTACCGCCAAATTTCGGCATTTTGAGGTTCTTAAGCGCGTTTTTCAACCGAAATCCCTGATATTTTGTATTTTGTAGCCGTATATGGAAACACATCTACCTACCAAAAAATATTAATTGTCAACCCCTTTTAGGCGTAGTCCCCATATAACCCCATTTTTATACACTCCACCATAGTATGGAGGGTATATTAATTTTGTCATTCCGTTTCTAACTCACCGAAATATTCATTTCCAACCCTATGAAGTATATATATTCTTGATCAGGGTAAAATTCTAAGAGGCGTCTGTCATTGTAATCACGCTATCTTCCGAAGGAATTGAGATAGGGTGCAGAAATTTTGCATAGGGTTATCTTTTGTCTGCAGGCAGGTCAAGTTCGAAGATAGGATATATCGGTCAACGTTTAGGCATAGCTCCCATAAGAGGCTACCCCCCAATTTTCGGTATTTTGGGGTTCGTGAGCGCGTTTTTCAACCGAATTCGCTGAAATTTGGTACATTGTGATCTTATTGGGTGCTAAATGTCTCCACAAAAAATTATAAATATAGGTCCACTTTTTCTGGTAGCCCCCATATAACGGTACCTCCTAATTTTCAGTATTTTGGGGGTTTTGGTCGTATTTTTCCACCGAATTGGCTGTTTTTTAGTACTTTGAGTTCTTAAAAGGTTTCAAATCGCTCAAAAAAAAAAAATATGAATATAGGTCCATTTTTTCTTGTAGACCCCCATATAAAGGTACCCCAAATTTTCGGTATTTTGGGGTTCTTGAGCGCGTTTTTCAATCGAATTCGCTGAAATTTGGTACATTGGGTTCTTATTGGGTACCAAATATTTACCAAAATTATAAATATAAGTCCATCTTTTCTGGTAGCCCCCATATAAAAGTACCCCCAAATTTCGGCATTTTGAGGCTCTTGAGCGCGTTTTTCAACCGAAATCCCTGAAATTTTGTATTTTGTTGCCGTATATGGAAACACATCTCCTTACCAAAAATTATTAATAGTCAACCCCTTTTAGGCGTAGTCCCCATATAACCCCATTTTTTATATTAATATAATTATCTGATTTTTCCGCGTTTTGGGTTTGGTTCTAACACTCACCTGCGAAGGATATCGAGATAAAAAACTAGAACGTACGGTTCGATAATGAACTATATGTGAACTATAGCCCGCATTTAAGCTTAGCCGTAGCACCTGTGTGGGAGGTACCAGAAAGCATGGACCGATATTCCCCAAATTCGGACTTGAACGAAGTTTGGAAGACATAATAAGATGGTATAAAATCAACTTTTTCTGAAACGGATTTGGTCCAAAGAAACATGGGGTCTAGAACCAATATTTCGATGAGGCACATTTTCATAGTGTATACACACTAATTAGCCATAAGGCTGAGGGTATAATTTTCTATTAAAAATTATTTTTTACATAATCGGTTTGTAGATATGTCGGTATAGGTCCATTTTTTGTATGTTCCCTATATTATCATTTCAAGTACCTGCCAGTATATCTATTGTGGAGGGTATCCAAAGTTCGGCCCGGCCGAACTTAACGCTTTTTCACTTGTTTATATTAATATAATTATCTGATTTTTCCGCGTTTTGGGTTTGGTTCTAACACTCTGTTGTAATCATTTCACCTGCGAAGGATATCGAGATAAAAAACTAGAACGTACGGTTCGGTAATGTGAACTATAGCTCGCATTTAGGCTTAGCCGTAGCACCTGTGTGGGAGGTACCAGAAGGCATGGACCGATATTCCCCAAATTCGGACTTGAACTAAGTTTGGAAGATATAATAAGATGGGATAAAATCAAAATTTTCTGAAACGGATTTGGTCCAAAGAAACATGGGGTCTAGAACCAATATTTCGATGAGGGACATTTTCACCGTGTGATAGTGTATACACACTAATTAGCCATATGGCTGAGGGTATAATTTTCTATTAAAAATTATTGTTTACATAATCGGTTTGTAGTTATAGGTCCATTTTTTTATGTTCCCTATATTTTCATTTTAAGTACCTGCCAGTATATCTATTGTGGAGGGTATCCAAAGTTCGGCCCGGCCGAACTTAACGCTTTATCACTTGTTTTTATTAATATAATTATCTAATTTTTTCCGCGTTTTGGGTTTGCTTCTAACACTCTATTGTAATCATTTCACCTGCGAAGGATATCGAGATAAAACACTAGAACGTACGGTTCGATAATGAACTATATGTGAACTATAGCCCGCATTTAGGCTTAGCCGTAGCACCTGTGTGGGAGGTACCAGAAGTCATGGACCGATATTCCCCAAATTCGGACTTGAACTAAGTTTGGAAGACATAATAAGATGGGATAAAATCAAAATTTTCTGAAACGGATTTGGTCCAAAGAAACATGGGGTCTAGAACCAATATTTCGATGAGGCACATTTTCACCGTGTGATAGTGTATACACACTAATTAGCCATTATTAAAAAATATTGTTTACATAATCGGTTTGTAGATATGTCGGTATAGGTCAATTTTTTTGTATGTTCCCTATATTTTCATTTCAAGTACCTGCCAGTATATCTACGATGGAGGGTATCCAAAGTTCGGCCCGGCCGAACTTAACGCTTTTTCACTTGTTTAATTTTTAAGCTGTTGGGCGCCTAGTAAGTATTTCGGGTTTTGTACGATATTGTTACACCTTCTTTATTCGAGTTATCTTATCAAACTGAACTTTTAACATACTTAAATCATTGAATAAACTAATATTTATTGTCAACTACTGCTGACTCTGCGCGTCTTGTAGAGTATTATGTTGTAATACGTTGGATAAACAATTATGATGAAATACTCGTATGTTTGATGTTGGCTAAACAATGATGGTGAATATTATTACTTATGCTGTGCCTCATGTAGAGTGTTGTATTTCAATATGTTGGATGAACAATTATTATCGTTCAACATCGTCTGACCAAAGTATTAGGGTGGAACATGGAGATTGTGTTAACTCCTCCCCCACTTAAGTGAGAGCCGTCCTCGGGCCTTTGAAGCTATCAATGACGGCTTCAATAACATCACATTTTACTTGTCGTCTTTGACACAATTTGATTGAAATATAAAGACTGATTAATAAAATAATGCTTATAAATCAGGAGGCCACTGGACCGGTTATTCGCGATGACGTGAAGAACAGGACAGGCTCAATATCCCTTGATGACTTGTGATATTAACTATAGTAGATATAGCCGGCGTCGGTTTTTCTGGTTTTTCTACCCTCCACCATAGTATGGAGGGTATATTAATTTTGTCATTCCGTTTGCAACTCATCGAAATATTCATTTCCGACCCTATAAAGTATATACATTCTTGATCAGGGTAAAATTCTAAGACAATCTAGCCATGTCCGTCCGTCCGTCTGTTGTAATCACGCTATCTTCTCAAGGAATTTAGATAGGGTGCTGAAATTTGGCATAGGGTTGTCTTTTGTCTGCAGGCAGGTCAAGTTCGAAGATGGGATATATCGGTCCACGTTTAGGCAAAGCTCCCATATAAGGGTACCCCCCAATTTTCGGTATTTTGGGGCTCTTGACCGAGTTTTTCAACCGAATTCGCTGAAATTTGGTACATTGGGTTCTTATTGGGTACTAAATGTCTCCACAAAAAATTATGAGTATAGGTCCACTTTTTCTGGTAGCCCTCATATAACGGCACCTTCAAACATTCAGTATTTTGGGGGTTTTGATCGTATTTTTACATCGAATTGGCTGTAATTTAGTATTTTGAGGTACCCCCCAATTTTCGGTATTTTGGGGTTCTTATTGGGGACCAGATATTTCCACTAAAAATTATAAATATAAGTCCACTTTTCTGGTAGCCCCCATATAAAGGTACCCCCAAATTTCGGCATTTTGAGGTTCTTGAGAGCCTTTTTCAACCGAAATCGCGGAAATTTTGTATTTTGTAGCCGTATATGGAAACACATCTCCCTACCAAAAATTATTAATAGTCAACCCCTTTTGGCGTAGTCCCCATATAACCCCATTTTTATACTCTCCACCATAGTATGGAGGGTATATTAATTTTGTCATTCCGTTTGCAACTCATCGAAATATTCATTTCCGACCCTATAATGTATATATATTCTTGATCAGGGTAAAATTCTAAGACAATATAGCCATGTCCGTCCGTCTGTTGTAATCACGCTATCTTCTGAAGGAATTTAGATAGGGTGCTGAAATTTGGCATAGGGTTGTCTTTTGTCTGCAGGCAGGTCAAGTTCGAAGATGGGATATATCGGTCCACGTTTAGGCATAGCCCTCATATAAGGGTACCCCACAATTTTCCGTATTTTGGGGTTCTTGAGCGAGTTTTTCAACCAAATTCGCTGAAATTTGGTATATTAAGTTGCTATTGGGTACCCAATTTCTTCACAAAAACCCCATATAAAGTTAACCTCTAATTTTCAGTATTTTGGGGGTTTTGATCGTAGTTTTCAACCGAATTGACTGTAATTTAGTACTTTGAGTTCTTATAGGGTAGCAAATCTCTCCCCTAAAAATTATAAATATTGGTCCAATTTTTCTGGTAGCCCCCATATAAGGGTACCCCCAATTTTCGCTATTTTGAGGTTCTTGAGCACGTTTTTCAACCGAATTCGCTGAAATTTTGTATTTTGTAGTCGTATATGGTAACTAATGTCCCTACCAAAAATTATTAATATGCACCCCCTTTTTGGGGTAGTCCCCATATAACCCCCTTTTTTATATTAAAATTGTTATGCAATTTATTCCGCGTCTTGGGTTTAGTTCTAAGACTCTGTTTTAATCATATCACCTGCGGAGGATATCGAGATAAAAAACTAGAACGTAAGGTTCGATAATGAACTATATATGAACTATAACCCGTATTTAGAACTAACTCTTGTGTGGGAGGTACCAGAAAGAGTGGACCGATATTCCCCATTTCCGATCTTGAAATAAGTTTGGAAGAAATAATAAGATGACCAAAGTTTGGATGAAATCAAAATTTTCTGGAACAAATTTGACTTGGGGTCTAGAACCATTTTAACCGTGTTTTATTGTGGTTTACATAACCGGTTTGTGGAAATGTTGTTATAGGTCCACTTTTTGGTATTTTCCCTATATTTTCATTTCAAGTGCCTGCCAGTATCTCTATGGTGGAGGGTATCCAAAGTTCGGCCCGGCCGAACTTAACATTTTTTCACTTGTTTATATTAATATAATTATCTGATTTTTCCGCATTTTGGGTTTGGTTCTAACACTCACCTGCGAAGGATATCGAGATAAAAAAGTAGAACGTACGGTTCGATAATGAACTATATGTGAACTATAGCCCGCATTTAGGCCTAGCCGTAGCACCTGTGTGGGAGGTACCAGAAAGCAGGGACCGATATTCCCCAAATTCGGACTTGAACTAAGTTTGGAAGACATAATAAGATGGTATAAAATCAATTTTTTCTGAAACGGATTTGGTCTAAAGAAACATGGGGTCTTGAACCAATATTTCGATGAGGCACATTTTCATAGTGTATACACACTAATTAGCCATAAGGCTGAGGGTATAATTTCTATTAAAAATTATTGTTTACATAATCGGTTTGTAGATATGTCGGTATAGGTCCATTTTTTGTATGTTCCCTATATTATCATTTCAAGTACCTGCCAGTATATCTATGGTGGAGGGTATCCAAAGTTCGGCCCGGCCGAACTTAACATTTTTTCACTTGTTTATATTAATATAATTATCTGATTTTTCCGCATTTTGGGTTTGGTTCTAACACTCACCTGCGAAGGATATCGAGATAAAAAAGTAGAACGTACGGTTCGATAATGAACTATATGTGAACTATAGCCCGCATTTAGGCCTAGCCGTAGCACCTGTGTGGGAGGTACCAGAAAGCAGGGACCGATATTCCCCAAATTCGGACTTTAACTAAGTTTGGAAGACATAATAAGATGGTATAAAATCAATTTTTTCTGAAACGGATTTGGTCCAAAGAAACATGGGGTCTTGAACCAATATTTCGATGAGGCACATTTTCATAGTGTATACACACTAATTAGCCATAAGGCTGAGGGTATAATTTCTATTAAAAATTATTGTTTACATAATCGGTTTGTAGATATGTCGGTATAGGTCCATTTTTTGTATGTTCCCTATATTATCATTTCAAGTACCTGCCAGTATATCTATGGTGGAGGGTATCCAAAGTTCGGCCCGGCCGAACTTAACGCTTTTTCATTTGTTTATATTAATATAAGTATCTGATTTTTCCGCGTTTTGGGTTTGGTTCTAACACTCTGTTGTAATCATTTCACCTGCGAAGGATATAGAGATAAAAACTAGAACGTACGGTTCGGTAATGTGAACTAAAGCCCGCATTTAGGCTTAGCCGTAGCACCTGTGTGGAAGGTACCAGAATTCATGGACCGATATTCCCCAAATTCGGACTTGAACTAAGTTTGGAATACATAATAAGATGGGATAAAATCAAAATTTTCTGAAAAATTTTCTATAAAGTATATATATTCTTGATCATGGTAAAATTCTAAGACAATCTAGCCATGTCCGTCCGTCTGTTGTAATCACGCTATCTTCTGAAGGAATTTAGATAGGGTGCTGAAATTTGGCATAGGGTTGTATTTTGTCTTCAGGCAGGTCAAGTTCGAAGATGGGATATATCGGTCCACGTTTAGGCAAAGCTCCCATATAAAGGTACCCCCCAATTTTCGGTATTTTGGGGCTCTTGACCGAGTTATTCAACCGAATTCGCTGAAATTTGGTACGTTGGGTTGTTATTGGGTACTAAATGTCTCCACAAAAAATTATGAGTATAGGTCCACTTTTTCTGGTAGCCCTCATATAACGGCACCTTCAAACATTCAGTATTTTGGGGATTTTTATCGTATTTTTACATCGAATTGGCTGTAATTTAGTATTTTGAGGTACCCCCCAATTTTCGGTATTTTGGGGTTCTTGAGCGCGTTTTTCAACCGAATTCGCTGAAATTTGGTACATTGTGTTTTTATTGCGTGCTAAATGTCTCCACAAAAATTATAAATATAGGTCCACTTTTTCTGGTAGCACCCATATAACGGTACCTCCTAATTTTCAGTATTTTGGGGTTTTTGGTCGTATTTTTCCACCGAATTAGCTGTAGTTTAGTACTTTGATTTCTTAATAGTTTTCAAATCACTCCACAAAAAATTATGAATATACGTCCTTTTTTTTTTGGTAGACCCTTATATAAGGGTACCCCAAATTTTCGGTATTATGGGGTTCTTGAGCGCGTTTTTCAACCGAATTCGCTGAAAATTGGTACATTGGGTTCTTATTGGGTACCAAATATTTCCACTAAAAATTATAAATATAAGTCCACTTTTGTGGTAGCCCTCATATAAAGGTACCCCCAAATTTCGGGGGCTAAACAATGATGGTGAATATTATTACTTATACTGTGCCTCATGTAGAGTGTTGTATTTCAATATGTTGGATGAACAATTATTATCGTTCAACATCGTCTGACCAAAGTATTAGGGTGGAACATGGAGATTGTGTTAACTCCTCCCCCACTTAAGTGAGAGCCGTCCTCGGGCCTTTGTAGCTATCAATGACGGCTTCAATAACATCACATTTTACTTGTCGTCTTTGACACAATTTGATTGAAATATAAAGACTGATTATTGAAATAATGCTTATAAATCAGGACGCGATGACGTGAAGAACAGGACAGGCTCAATATCCCTTGATGACTTGTGATATTAACTATAGTAGATATAGCCGGCGTCGGTTTTTCTGGTTTTTATACCCTCCACAATATTCCGTTTGCAACTCATCGAAATATTCATTTCCGACCCTATAAAGTATATATATTCTTGATCAGGGTAAAATTCTAAGACAATCTAGCCATGTCCGTCCGTCCGTCTGTTGTAATCACGCTATCTTCTGAAGGAATTTAGATAGGGTGCTGAAATTTGGCATAGGGTTGTATTTTGTCTTCAGGCAGGTCAAGTTCGAAGATGGGATATATCGGTCCACGTTCAGGCAAAGCTCCCATATAAAGGTACCCCCCAATTTTCGGTATTTTGGGGCTCTTGACCGAGTTATTCAACCGAATTCGCTGAAATTTGGTACGTTGGGTTGTTATTGGGTACTAAATGTCTCCACAAAAATTATAAATATAGGTCCACTTTTTCTGGTAGCACCCATATAACGGTACCTCCTAATTTTCAGTATTTTGGGGTTTTTGGTCGTATTTTTCCACCGAATTAGCTGTAGTTTAGTACTTTGAGTTCTTAATAGTTTTCAAATCACTCCACAAAAAATTATGAATATACGTCCTTTTTTTTTGGTAGACCCTTATATAAGGGTACCCCAAATTTTCGGTATTATGGGGTTCTTGAGCGCGTTTTTCAACCGAATTCGCTGAAAATTGGTACATTGGGTTCTTATTGGGTACCAAATATTTCCACTAAAAATTATAAATATAAGTCCACTTTTGTGGTAGCCCTCATATAAAGGTACCCCCAAATTTCGGGGGGTACCTTTATATGAGGGAATTGAGATACATTGCTGAAATTGTGTATAGGGTTGTCGTTTGTCTGCAGGCAGGTCAAGTTGGAAGATGGGATATATCGGTCCACGTTTAAGCATATCTCCCATATAAGGGTACCCCCCAATTTTCCGTATTTTGGGGTTCTCGTGCGCGTTTTTCAACCGAATTCGCTCACATCTCCCTACCAAAAATTATTAATAGTCAATCCCTTTTAGGCGTAGTCCCCATATAACCTCATTTTTATACCCTCCACCATAGTATGGAGGGTATATTAATTTTATTTTCCGTTTGTAACTCTTCGAAATAATCATTTGCCTATAAAGTATATATATTCTTGATCAGGGTAAAATTCTATGACGATATAGCCATGTCCGTCTGTCTGTCCGCCTGTCTGTTGTAATCACTCTAGCGTCTAAATGAATTGAGATCGCCAAAATTTTGCATAGAGTCGTCTTTTGTCTGCAGTCAGGTCAAGTTTGAAGATGGGGTTTATCGGTCCACGTTTAGGCATAGCTCCCATATGGGGGTACCCCCCAAATTTTCGGTATTTTGGGGTTCTTGAGCGCGTTTTTCAACCGAATTCGCTGAAATTTGCTATATTGAGTTATTTTTAGGTGCTTAATATCTGCACAAAAAGTTGTAAATATAGGTCCACTTTTTCTGGTAGCCCCCATATAACGGTACCTCCTAATTTTCAGTATTTTGGAGGTTTTGATCGTATTTTTCCCCGAATTAGCTGTAATTTAGTACTTTGAGTTCATATTGGGTTGCAAATCTCTCCACTAAAAATTATAAATATAGGTCAATTTTTTTCTGGTAGCCCCCATATAAGGGTACCCCTCCCCCCCCTAATGTCGGTATCTTGGTGTTCTTGAGCGTGTTTTTCAACCGAATTTGCTGAAATTTGGTACATTTGGTTCTTATTGGATGCCAAATATCTCCATCAAAAATTATAAATATATGTCCAATTTTTCTAGTAGACCCCCTTATAAGGGTACCCCAAATTTTCGGCATTTTGAGGTTTTTGAGCGCGTTTTTCAACCGAAATCCCTGAAATTGTGTAGTTTGTAGCCGTATGTGGAAACACATCTCCCTACCAAATATTATTAGTAGTCAACCCTATAAAGTATATATATTCTTGATCAGCGTAAAATTCTATGACGATATAGCCATCTTCGTCTGTCTGTTGTAATCACTCTAGCGTCTAAACGATCTGAGAGAGATCGCCAAAATTTTGCATAGAGTCGTCTTTTGTCTGCAGGCAGGTCAAGTTTGAAGATGGGGTTTATCGGTCCACGTTTAGGCATAGCTCCCATATGGGGGTACCCCCAAATTTTCGGTATTTTCGGGTTCTTGAGCGCGTTTTTCAACCGAATTCGCTGAAATGTGCTATATTGAGTTCTTTTTAGGTGCTTAATATCTCCACAAAAAAAATATATAAATATAGGTCCACTTTTTCTGGTAGCCCCCATATAACGGTACCTCCTAATTTTCAGTATTTTGGAGGTTTTGATCGTATTTTTCAGCAGAATTAGCTGTAATTTAGTACTTTGAGTTCATATTGGGTTGCAAATCTCTCCACTAAAAATTATAAATATAGGTCATTTTTTTCTGGTAGCCACATAAGGGTACCCCCCAAATGTCGGTAGCGTGTTTCTCAACCGAATTCGCTGAAATTTGGTACATTTGGTTGTTATTGGGTGCCAAATATCTCCACCAAAAATTATAAATATAGGTCCAATTTTTCTAGTAGCCCCCATATACGGGTATCCCCAATTTTCGCTATTTTGAGGTTCTTGAGCACGTTTTTCAACCGAATTCGCTGAAATTTGGTATTTTGTAGTCGTATATGGTAACAAATTTCCCTACAAAAAATTATTAATATGCACCCCCTTTTTGGGGTAGTCCCATATAACCCCCTTTTTTATACCCTCCACCATAGTATGGAGGGTATATTAATTTTGTTTTTCCGTTTGTAACTCATCGAAATAATCATTTCCGACCCTATAAAGTATATATATTCTTGATCAGCGTAAAATTCTATGACGATATAGCCATTTCCGTCTTTTCGTCTGTCTGTCCGTCTATCTGTTGTAATCACTGTAGCGTCTAAACGAATTGAGATAGATCGCCAAACTTTTGCATAGAGCCGTCTTTTGTCTGCAGGCAGGTCAAGTTTGAACATGGGGTATATCGGTCCACGTTTAGGCATAGCTCCCATATGGGGGTATCCCCAAATTTTCGGTATTTTGGGGTTCTTGAGCGCGTTTTTCAACCGAATTCGCTGAAATTTGCTATATTGAGTTCTTTTTAGGTGCTTAATATCTCCACAAAAAATTATAAATATAGGTCCACTTTTTCTGGTAGCCCCCATATAACGGTACCTCCTAATTTTCAGTATTTTGGAGGTTTTGATCGTATTTTTAGGCCGAATTAGCTGTAATTTAGTACTTTGAATTCATATTGGGTTGCAAATCTCTCCACTAAAAATTATAAATATAGGTCAATTTTTTCTGGTAACCCCCATATAAGGGTACCCCCCAAATTTCGGTATTTTAGAGTTCTTGAGCGCCTTTTTCAGCCGAATTCGCTGAAATTTGGTACATTGGGTTTTTATTGGATACTAAATGTCTCCACAAAAAATTATAAGTAAAGGTCCATATTTTCTGGTAGCCCCCATATAACGGAACCTCCTAATTTTCAGTATTTTGGGGGTTTTGGTCGTATTTTTCCGGCGAATTGGATGTAATTTAGGGCTTTGTGTTCTTAATAGGTACCAAACCGCTCTAAAAAAAATTATGTATATAGGTCAATTTTTTTGGGTAGCCCCCATATAAGGGTTCCCCCCAATTTTCGGTATTTTGGGGTTCTTGAGCACGTTTTTCGCTAAACTTTGCTACATTGGGTTCTTAATGGGTCCTTAATGTCTCCACAAAAAATTATAAATATAGGTCCACCTTTTCTGGTAGCCCCTATATAATGGTACCTCCCAATTTTTAGAATTTTGGGGGTTTTGATCGTATTTTTCCGCCGAATTAGCTGTAATTTAGTATTTTGAGTTCTTAATAGGTACCAAATCTCTCTACCAAAAATTATTAATATTCGCCCCCTTTTTGGGGTAGTCCCCATATAACCCCCTTTTTTATACCCTCCCCCATAGTATGGAGGGTATATTAATTTTGTCATTCCGTTTGTAACTCCTCGAAATATTCATTTCCGACCCTATAAAGTATATATATTCATGATCAGGGTAAAATTCTAAGACGATCTAGCCATGTCCGTCTGTCCGTCCGTCCGTCTGTTGTAATCACGCTATCTTCTGAAGGAATTGAGATAGGGTGCTGAAATTTTGCATAGTGTTGTCTTTTGTCTGCAGGCAGGTCAAGTTCGAAGATGGGATATATCGGTCCACGTTTAGGCATAGCTCCCATATAAGGGTACCCCCCAATTTTCGGTATTTTGGGGTTCTTGAGCACGTTTTTCGCTAAACTTTGCTACATTGGGTTCTTATTGGGTCCTTAATGTCTCCACAAAAAATTATAAATAAAGGTCCACCTTTTCTGGTAGCCCCTATATAATGGTACCTCCCAATTTTTAGAATTTTGGGGGTTTTGATCGTATTTTTCCGCCGAATTAGCTGTAATTTAGTATTTTGAGTTCTTAATAGGTACCAAATCTCTCTACCAAAAATTATTAATATTCGCCCCCTTTTTAGGGTAGTCCCCATATAACCCCCTTTTTTATATTAATATAGTTATCTGATATGTACCGCGTTTTGTGTTTGGTTCTAAGACTCTAGTGTAATCATTTCACCTGCAGAGGATAGCGAGGTAAAAAATTAGAACGTAAGGTTCGATAATGAACTATAGTCGCATTTAGACCTAGCCTCTGTGGAGGTTTCAGAAGGAGTGGACCGATATTCCCCATCTTCGAATTTGAATTATCAATTAAAAATTTCTGAAATTTGTATTATGGTTTACATAATCCGATTTTAGACATGTCGGTATAGGTCCACTTTTTGGTATGTTTCCTTTATTTTCATTTCTAGTACCTGTCAGTATATCTATGGTGGAGGGTATACAAAGTTCGGCCCGGCCGAACTTAACGCTTTTTCACTTGTTTATATTAAATTAGTTATGCAATTTGTTCCGCATTTTGGGTTTGGTTCTAATACTCTGTTGTAATCATTTCACCTGCGAAAGATATCGAGATAAAAAACTAGAACGTACGGTTCGATAATGAACTATATGTGAACTATAGCCCACATTTAGGCTTAGCCGTAGCACCTGTGTGGGAGGTACCAGAAGGCATGGACCGATATTCCCCAAATTCGGACTTAAACTAAGTTTGGAAGACATTATAAGATGGAATAAAATCAAATTTTTCTTAAACGGATTTGGTCCAAAGAAACATGGGGTCTAGAACCAATATTTCGATGAGGCACATTTTCACCGTGTGATAGTATATACACACTAATTAGCCATAAGGCTAAGGGTATAATTTTCTATTAAAAATTATTGTTTAAATAATCGGTTTGTAGATATGTCGGTATAGGTCCATTTTTTATGTTCCCTATATTTTCATTTTGAGTACCTGTCTGTATATCTATGGTGGAGTGAATCCAACTTAACACTTTTTCACTTGTTTACATTAATATAATTATCTGATTTTTTCGTGTTTTGAGTTTGGTTCTAACACTCTGTTGTAATCATTTCACCTGCGAAGGATATCGAGATAAAGAGGTAAGAGAGGTACCAGAAGGCATGGACCGATATTCCCCAAATTCGGACTTAAACTAAGTTTTGAAGACATAATAAGATGGGATAAAATCAAATTTTTCTGAAACGGAATTGGTCCAAAGAAACATGGGGTCTAGAACCAATATTTCGGTGAGGCACATTTTCACCGTGTGATAGTGTATACACATTAATTAGCCATATGACTGAGGGTATAATTTTCTATTAAAAATTATTGTTTACATAATCGATTTGTAGATATGTCGGTATAGGTCCATTTTTTTGTATGTTCCCTATATTTTCATTTCAATTACCTGCCAGTATATCTATGGTGGAGGGTATTCAACGCTTTTTCACTTGTTTATATTAAAATAATTATCTGATTTTTCCGTGTTTTGGGTTTGGTTCTAACACTCTGTTGTAATAATTGCACCTGAGAAGGATATCGAGATAAAAAACTAGAACGTACGGTTCGATAATGAACTATATGTACCAGAAAGCAGGGACCGATATTCTCCAAATTCGGACTTGAATTAAGTTTGGAAGACATAATAAGATGGGATAAAATCAAATTTTTCTGAAACGGATTTGGTCCAAAGAAACGTGGGGTCTATAACCAATATTTCGATGAGGCACATTTTCACCGTGTGATAGTGTATACACACTAATTAGCCATATGGTTGAGGGTATAATTTTCTATTAAAAATTATTGTTTACATAATCGTTTGAAGATATGTCGGTATTGGTCAATTTTTTTGTATATCTATGGTGGAGGGTATCCAAAGTTCGGCTCGGCCGAACTTAACGCTTTTTCACTTGTAAATACTGATATCGTCTTCAAACGTTATTGTAACGGTTCTTTCTAGGTTTTAATCTACAATCCAAGATGATTTGGTTTTGTGCTGCAGTGTGCTATAGTACCCGAATGAAGCTGTTGAGCACAAGATGGTTGGAAATATTCTTGGCAAAATTATGGAGTTAGCGATGAGATACATTTCCGATTGCAATTATACGATTTCCACAATTAGCGTCGCTGTTTGTTTCAGCAAGATGTATTATTGTGCCATTATGTTTGACGGGGTGCATAATTGTATTATTACATACTAATTTGGGCTTGGGATATTTAATGAGAAAATGCAACATTTCATTATACAGTAGGACCTTAATTGATGATACCTCTATCAAGTCTGTTACAGTTGTATTTGTTCAACTTATTTGTAATCATTCATTTACATCATCGGAATCTAATAGCGTATGATTAATTATATCTGATTTTACAAGAGTTACTGATAGCAATAATGTTTCGATTTCCGCAATTGTAATTCTGTTTCGAGCAAGTAGTATTTCGTAAAAATACCCTGTATGAATTGGTTCAAGTTTAGCTTTTCCAATAATTTTGTTGACAATATCTGTTAACTTATTTATCTGATCCTGTGTTCTAAACTTGTATGAAACCTAACTGAATTTATATGTTCCTTGTGTCGAAATTTCTGTTCCTCAATGTCGTCAAAATCGGAGGTTCCCGCTGTTATTTTTAGTGATGTTCCCAAGATGTTAATATTTCTTGCGTGTCTGTGGTGAACATACAATGATTGTGGGAGGGAACGTCTCGCTTAATATCAGATCCGAGTATTTTAACCATATGCAAGAGGGGAAATGTTCCAAAAGTTTTGAAAATTGCGGCTTCGTCGGCAATTCTTAAATATTCTGTCATATTTGTTGTATGTCGTAATAGACAAAGTCCTGCCGAATTATAACATCCCCACCTTCAATCGGAATATAGTCAGAACCACAATATTCAATTAATTTTGTGGTAAGGGGTCTGATAAGCAACATCATCAAAGTTCAAAAAAATTGTTAAAAAAAATTGTTAGTTATAATCGGATTATACAAATTTTGAATTATCTTATGTTGTCCTTGTGGACCACCTTCCCTCTAAGAAGAACGGTAGTTCCTAGATCGGCTTCTATTATTTTTTCAGAGTATAAGGGCGTCAGTTTGTTTCCTAGCCTTTTGTCGTTGTGTGTTGTGTTGTGTTCACTAGTACGGACTCACCTCCCTGAATTCGGATGAAAAGAATTGGAAAATATCTATTGGTCGTTTGTTGGTTATTGAGTGAATAATCCTATTATATTTTATGGTTGCTGGTAAAATAAGGTAAACTGTGCTTTCCATTTTCTTTTCTAATTTGAGGCATCTAGCTATTTCAGAAAGTGTGCTGTGAAAGCGCTCGGGTTGACCATTTGAGGTTCTATGAAGGGGAACAGCGTTTTCCACTTTAACATTAAATTGGTCCCGTATTAGGCACATAATAGTCTCAGATTTTGGTGAAGGTTCGTGGTCATAGTAAATATTTTCCGTGTGTGTGGAAAAATATTCATTAGTGTAACTCAATGGTGTAAGTAGACTCAATGGTGTAAGTAAACGATATTTCGTTGTGAGATCTGAGTGATTATCATCTTCTAAAGTATACAATGATTGAGGCTCAAATTGTTTCCCGGATCACATAGATTCTACATTCAGAGTACATTCTCCTTTCCAGGTTTATACATAATTTTGGCTTATGTTCGTCAACAAATGCTGCCCAACGTTAAAACATAGCATTCGTGTTTCTATCAGAATCTTACTCCATGAAGAGCCCAAACAATAGCTTAGAGCTCTCGCTCATTAATGGCATAGTTTTGCTCTTTATCTTTAAGGATTGTGGAAATCATGGTGATGGCCTCCCACCTTGTGAGAGAACTGCTCCCAGACCCAAATAAGTGGCGTCTGTTGTAAGATCAAAAGATTTTTTGAAGTCAGGATAAAAAAGCATAACTTCATCAGAAGCAATGATTTCCTTTAATTTTTTAAAGGTCTGCATTTGCTCTTCATTAAAATTTATTTTTACTCTTCTTGATTGGGAAGCTCTAATCTTGCCGTTTTCGCCCTTTAGAGTATATGTTAGTGGCTTGGCGATAGATGCGAAATTTTTAATAAAGCATGGGATGTAATAACTTGCCAATCATAGAAACGACAATTTTCCGGGCTCGTTCTGATGCCACTTGTGGACACAAAGAAACCGAGGTATTCGATACTTTCCTGAAAGAAATGTGATTTCTCCCGAGAAATTCTCATAGTGGCCGCGTATAATCTGTCCAGTACCCCTCAATATGTTTCACACGGTTTTCACGGTTTCATGACTTTCCAATTTGCTCTCCTAGGACATCGTCGATGGCCCTTTGGGAAATGCTAGGGGCATTCTTAAGGCCAAAAGGAAGACGGCAAAATTCATATTTTCCATTTCCAACTGAGAATGCAGTTTTTCACGATCTTGATAGTGTTATTTGATGGAAACTTGATTTAAGGTCAATCGTCATAAAAAAATTCGAAGATTTGGGAGAATAACGGGTATCTGGGGTATTGGGTATTTGTCATGCTGTTCAGTTTCCTGAAGTCTATAACTAATTGTTTTTGGTATTACTGTATTCAACCTTGCCCTTTTTATCAACAACACAAACGGGATTATTTTGGAGTGATCTAGAAGGTCGTATAATGCCGTTATGCAGAAGTTCTTTAACTTCATTTTTCACATGGGATATGGGTATAGTTTTGTATAAATGGGATCACTGGAATTAGTTCTAATAGTAGCTACAATATTCGTATTATCTGAATGTGATTCTTTGTTTATCATTTGCTTGAAATTTCCGCAATGATATGAGGTACTTGCATGTCTTCAACTTTTGTAAAATGTAGTTCCCTACTTTCAACATTCAACGTTGCACCTGTCTGTGTTAATAGGTCCAGGCCAATTATTCCATCAATCGTTGATAGCAATGGTAAGATAAACAAGTGTAAAAGCGTTAAGTTCGGCCGGGCCGAACTTTGGATACCCTCCACCATAGACATACTGATAGGTACTTGAAATAAAAATATAGGGAATATACCAAAAACTGTACCTTTACCGACATTTGTACAAACCGATTATGGTCCTATTTATTGGTCCTAGTACCCCAAATTTGTTTCAAAAATTTTTGATTTCATCTAAACTTTGCCCATATTATTATTTCATCCAATTTTAGTTCATGTTCAGACCTTATGTTCTAGTTTTTTTCGTATCTTCCGCAGATGAAATGATTACAACAGAGTCTTAGAACCAAACCCACACACGGAACAAATCATATAACTATTTTAATATAAACAAGTGAAAAAGCGTTAAGTTCGGCCGGGTCGAACTTTGAATACCCTCTACCATAGATATACTAAAAGGTAGTTGAAATGAAAATTTAGGGAAAGTACCAAAAAGAGGACCTATACTGACATTTCTACAACGCGACTATGTAAACCATAATGTGAACCATGTTCCAGAAAATGTTGATTTCATCCAACCTGTGCCTATCTTATTATTCTTCCAAACTTAGTTCAGGTTCTAAAATGTGGACTATCGGTCCACTCCCTTTGATACCTCCCACAGGTATCAAAGGGAGTGGACCGACAATGTAAACTATAAAACAAATTTCAGAAATTTTTAATGGACAATTATTTTCTCAGCTTTATGGACAATGAGGGCATATACACTTTGACAAGATTAAAACGGTTCTAGATCCACGATTCTTTGGATCAAATTTGTTTCAGATAATTTCGATTTCATCCAAACTTTGGCCATCTTCCAAACTTAGTTCAAGTTTAAAGATGGGGAACATCGGTCCACTCCTTCTGGTACCTCCCACACAGGGGCTAGGTCTAAATACGGGTTATAGTTCATATATAGTTCATTATCGAACCGTACGTTCTAGTTCTTTTTATCACGATATCCTTCGCAGGTGAAATGATTACAACAGAGCGTTAGAACCAAACCCAAAATGCGGAAAAAACAGATAATTATATTAATATAAAAAATGGGGTTATATGGGGACTGCGCCTAAAAGGGGTTGACTATTAATAATTTTAATTAATAGGGAGATTTCAGTTGAAAAACGCGCTCAAGAACCCAAAAATACCGAAATTTGGGGGTACCCTTATATGGGGGCTACCAGAAAAAATGGACTTATATTTATAATTTTTAGTGGAGATATGTGGTACCCAATAAGAACCCAATATACCAAATTTCAGCGAATTCGGTTGAAAAAGAACCCTAAAATACCGAAAATTGGGGGTACCCTTATATGGGGGGCAACCAGAAAAAATGGACCTATATTCATAATTTTTTGTGGAGTGATTTGGAACCTATTTAGAACTCAAAGTATTACATTACAGCTAATTTGGTGGAAAAATACGACCAGAACCCCTAAAATACTGAAAATTAGGAGGTACCGTTATATGGGGACTACCAGAAAAAGTGGACCTATATTTATAATTTTTTGTTGCGACATTAAGTACCCAATAAGAACCCAATGTACCAAATTTCTGCGAATTCGGTTGAAAAACGCGCTCAAGAACCCAAAATACCGAAAATTGGGGGGTACCCTTATATCGGAGCCATGCTTAAACGTGGACCGATATATCCGATCTTCGACTTCACCTTCCTGCAGATAAAAGACAACCCTATGCAAAATTTCAGCACCCTATCTCAATTCCTTCGGAAGATAGCGTGATTACAACAGACGGACGAACATGGCTAGATCGTCTTAGAATTTTACCCTGATCAAGAATACATATACTTTATAGGGTCGGAAATGAATATTTCGGTGAGTTACAAACGGAATGACAAAATTAATATTCCCTCCATACCATGGTGGAGGGTATAAAAATGGGGCTATATGAGGACTACGCCTAAGAGGGGTTGACTCTTAATAATTTTTGGTAGGGAGATGTGTTTCCATATACGACTACAAAATACAAAATTTCAGGGATTTCGGTTGAAAAACGCGCTCAAGAACCTCAAAATGCCGAAATTTGGGGGTACCTTTATATGGGGGCTAACAGAAAAAAAATTGATTTATATTTATAATTTTTAGTGGAGATATTTGGTACCCAATAAGAACCCAATATACCAAATTTCAGCGAATTCAGTTGAAAAAGAACCCCAAAATACAGAAAATTGGGGGTAACCTTATATGGGGGGCTACCAGAAAAAATTGACCTATATTCATAATTTTTTGTAGAGTGATTTGGAACGTATTTAGAACTCAAAGTATTAAATTACAGCCAATTTGGTGGAAAAATACGACCAAAACGCCAAAAATACTGAAAATTAGGAGGTACCCTTATATGGGGGCTACCAGAAAAAGTGGACCTATATTTAAAATTTTTTGTTGCGACATTTAGTACACAATAAGAACCCAATGTACCAAATTTCAGCGAATTCGGTTGAAAAACGCGCTCAAGAACCCCAAAACTCCGAAAATTTGGGGGTACCCTAATATGGGAGCTATGCCTAAACGTGGACCGATATATTCCATCTTCAAACTTGACCTGCCTGCAGACAAAAGACAACCCTACGCAAAATATCAGCAACCTATCTAAATTCCTTCGGAAGATATCGCGATTACAACAGACGGACCGACGGACATGGCTAGATCGTCTTAGAATTTTACCCTGATCAAGAATATATATACGTTATAGAGTCGGAAATGAATATTTCGGTGAGTTAGAAACGGAATGACAAAATTATTATACCCTCCATACTATGGTGGAGGGTATAAAAATGGGGTTATATGGGGACTACGCCTAAAAGGGGTTGGTTATTAATAATTTTTGGTAGGTAGATGTGTTTCCATATACGACTACAAAATACAAAATATCAGGGATTTCGGTTGAAAAACGCGCTCAAGAACCTCAAAATGTCGAAATTTGGGGGTACCTTTATATGGCGGCTAGCAGAAAAAATGGACTTATATTTATAATTTTTAGTGAAAATATTTGGTACCCAATAAGAACCCAATGTACCAAATTTCAGCGAATTCGGTTGAAAAACGCGCTCAAGAACCTCACAATACCGAAAATTTGGGGTACCTTTATATGGGGGTCTACAAGAAAAAATGGACCTATATTCAAAATTTTTTATGGAGTGATTTGAAACCTTTCAAGAACTCAAATTACTAAATTACAGCCAATTTGGTGGAAAAATACGACCAAAACCCCAAAAATACTGAAAATTAGGAGGTACCGTTATATGGGGGCGACCAGAAAAAGTGAACCTATATTTATAATTTTTTGTTGCGAGATTTAGTACCCAATAAGAAACCAAATTTCAGTGAATTCGGTTGAAAAACGCGCTCAAGAACCCCTCAAGATCTATGCCTAAACGTGGACCGATATATTCCATCTTTGAACTTGACCTGCCTGCAGGCAAAAGACAACCCTACGCAAAATATCAGCACCCTATCTAAATTCCTTCGGAAGATAGAGTGATTACAACAGACGGACGGACGGACAGACGGGCGGACATTGCTAGATCGTCTTAGAATTTTACCCTGATCAAGAATATATTTACTTTATAGGGTCGGAAATGAATATTTCGGTGAGTTACAAACGGAATGACAAAATTAATATACCCTCCATACTATGGTGCAGGGTATAAAAATGGGGTTATATGGGGACTATGCCTCACAGGGGTTGACTATTAATAATTTGTGGTAGGTGCCGTTATATGGTGGCTACTAGAAAAAGTGGACCTATACTCATAATTTTTTGTGGAGACATTTAGCACCCAATAAGAACTCAACGTACCAAATTTCGGCGAATTCGGTTGAAAACACGGTCATGAACCCCAAAATACCGAAAATTGGGGGGGTACCCTTATATGGGAGCTATGCCGGAACGTGGACCGCTATATCCCACCTTCGAACTTGACCTGCCTGCAGACAAAAGACAACTCCATGCCAAATTTCAGCACCCTATCTCAATTCCTTCGGAAGATAGCGTGATTACAACAGACGGACGGACAGGGTTAGATCGTCTTAGAATTTTACCCTGATCAAGAATATATATACTTTATAGGGTCGGAAATGAATATTTCGATGAGTTACAAACGGAATGACAAAATTAATATACCCTCCATACTATGGTGTAGGGTATAAAAAAGGGGTTATATGGGGACTACCCCAAAAAGGCAGCGAATAAAAATAATTTTTGGTAGAGAGATTTGTTACCATATACGACTACAAAATACCAAATTGCAGCGAATTCGGTTGAAAAACGCACTCAAGAACACCAAAATACCGAATATTGGGGTACCCTTATATGGGGGCTACCCGAAAAAATGGGCCTATATTCATAATTTTTTGTGGAGAAATTTGGTACCTATTAAGAACTCAAAATACTAAATTACATCCAATTCGATGTAACAATACGATCAAAACCCCCAAAATACTGAATGTTAGGAGGTTCTGTTATATGGTGGCTACCAGAAAAAGTGAACCTATACTCATAATTTTTTGTGGAGACATTTAGTACCCAATAAGAACCCAACGTACCAAATTTCGGCGAATTCGGTTGAAAAACACGGTCAAGAACCCCAAAATACCGAAAATTCAGCACTGGAAACGTCACAGTTACAAACAGGCTAGCTGTGACTTTGACAAAAAAGAAGAATTCATTCGAAGTTGAAAAGTAAAAGCGATCGTTGCAATCCCCCGCCGTGTTAACAAGTGAGAAACAAACAAAACCTCTTGAATAATAATAAAAACTAAATTTAAAGTGAAAATTTATAGCTACCTCTAAATATAATACTTACCTTAGAATAATACTTACCTTTGAGTATACTTACCTTTGAATATACTTACCTGTGAATATTAAATTATAATTCTAAACATAATATACTTACCATTGTATATACTTACCTGAGAATATTAAATTATAATTTGCTAAAGTGAAATAAAACAAAAAATAAACGTTTTCAGTGGCAAGTGAAATTAAAAAGGCTAAGTATCAAACATTTTGGTCCAATCGAGCCGAATAAGTGCTTGGTTAAGAAACAACTTAACCTTTACAAAATTATTTTTTGAAAAAAAAAAAAACAAATTGTGGAAAAAAACAAAATTTTGTGAAAGAAAAAAATTGGTGGCAAAAAATAATATGAGAAAAATTTAAAAATAGAAAAAAATTCAACTTCTTTTCAAAAAAAATTTTGAGAAAAAAATTCTGAAAAAATTAAATTTAAAAGAAAATTTTTGAAAAAAACAACAAAAAATTAAAAATTGAAAAAAATCAGAATTGAAAAAATTAACAAAAAACTGGAAAAAAAATTATTAAGAAAATTAAAACAAAAAGTGGTGAAAATAAATTTGAAAAATTTTGGTGAAACAAAAACAAATTTGGAAAAAAAATTGGAAAATTCGGGAAAAACAAAAATTAAATTTGGAAACTAAAAATAAATTTGTGGAAAATAAAAATCAATTTAATTGCAAAAATTAACAAAATTTGAGAAAAAATTATATAAGAAAAACAATTTTGTTTGGAAAAAATTTGAATTAAAGAATACAACACAACAAAGACAGTGAAACAAAGTGAACTGAAATTAATAAACAAAACATAAATAAATTAACAAAATCAAATTAGTGAACATTGAACATTACACAACAAAACAATTTCTACAAAACTACAAAAACAACAAAAATAAACGCGATCACGGTTCGGCACAACAACAAACTACACATAACCTGCAGCTGAAAAAAGGGAAAGCGGACGGACGGACGTAAGAAACCCCAAATCAAAGAGACCCAAACCCCATACAAAAGCATCAAAGTGAGTACCCACCTGAAATTTTTTATCAAGAACCTGAAAAAAAATCTCTGAGGGAAGACATTTTATGGACCCTTGCATTTCGTTGGTTCGAAATTAAAAATAATTTGATACTTTTACAAAGACAAATATTTTGAAGAATACACCGGAAAGACACAAAA
Organism: Musca vetustissima; assembly: GCF_032173495.1. Taxonomy (NCBI): domain Eukaryota; kingdom Metazoa; phylum Arthropoda; class Insecta; order Diptera; family Muscidae; genus Musca; species Musca vetustissima. The sequence continues at coordinate 26,287 of NW_026885008.1, read as the reverse complement.
GGGAAAAAATGTATTCTTGGACCCTCGTGCATCCTATGGTGAAAAATTCAAAATATTTTAGACTCTTACAGCCACATGCGAGACCCTTTACCTACATACAACCTAGAAAAAATGCATTTATAAAAGACTCAATCCGCCATTTTTGTATGGAAATTTTTGGAAAAAATTTGACAAATACTGGGACAAATCATCATTTGGAAAAAAATTGGAATTTTTTTGGAAAAAAATTGGAAATTTTTTTTTTTTGGAAAAAAATTGGACATTTTTTTTTGGAAAAAAATTGGAAGCTTTGGGAAAAAATATACACATTTTTGGAAAAATTATTTTTGTAAATTTGGAAAATTATACATACACACATAATTTTGAAAGCACACATGTATTAACGAAATATTGCTTGGAACATTTATGGAAATTTCTGTAAGCAATTTAAATAAGATAAAATTCCCTCGCAAAGGGTGTCTTAATTTGGACAGACAAAATTGTTTATTGATCTGTAATTTGATTTAAGTCTAATTTTGGTTCAAATTATACAGATTTTAAACATATTTTGGAAAAAATTTATTCGTTGACCCAAATTGCTCTGAAAATATTAAATCCTCCATAATCAATTTTGACACATAACTCTTCTCTAAGTTGATTGGAAAAATAAAAAAAATGCGATCTCAAATGTTTGTTAATTGGTAAAACATTTACTAATTTCTTCGTTGTTTTAAAAATTTATATTGTTGTTTCCTCAATACCGAACTTAAGAAAAAATATTTGCTCTTTGTTGGAATTTCTCTCCAACAGACAGGAAATTGGCAATTTAATTTTTGTAGAAAAAATTAATTATTGCAATAACCACAAAATAACTATTTTTGTGAGTTATTTTCTAATCTTTTTGGTCATTTAAAAAATTTGTTAAGAAATACAAGACACACAATTAACCATGGATAAGATCAAATGTGAAAAATTCAAGAATTGCGTCACAGATCTTTTGGATTTTACGGAAATATCGTCAGCAAAGAAGTCAGATAACAACATTTTCACTTTGGAAATAATTCGAGTGCAGTTAGACTCATTATGGGACCAAGTCAAGAAGGCATATTTCGAGTGTCGTGATCATGTACCACAGGAAGGAGAAATCACAATCGACAAGACAAAACTCAGGACTCGTTACAGGGAAGCCATGGAAGGTTATAAAACTTCTTTAAGTTCACTAAACGAGGAAATTCAGACGATCAAGGATAAAAAAATGGAAGATAAAACAAAAAAGGAGTCAGGAATATCACCTGAATTTACGTCAGTGTCCAGATTACCGCCTTGCGACACAGATACATTCAAAGGAGGATATACTGAATGGCCCACGTTCCGAGACCTCTTTTCAGCGATATATATCCAAAATACGAATAAACGAATAAACAAACTTCGAATCCACATTCCAAGACTCAAACAGTACAAAATTGTCCACTTTGCAAATCAAATCACTTTATTATAGATTGCCCTCGATTTATAGAGAAATCAGTGAACGACAGAATTCACACAGTAAAAATTTCACATCTTTGTTATAATTGTCTTTCGTCAAACCATGGCGTTAGAGAATGCAAAAGTCGTTTTGGATGTCGAAACTGCAATATGAGACACCACTCGATGCTGCATAAGGAAACGGAAACCCAACAACAAAACTTTGCTCGAGATGAAGTACGCCCTAGTACTAGTGCTTCAGCTCTCACAAATATTATACAGTCCACAGAACCTGCGAATATTACAACCTTGACCCTACAAGAACATAGAATTTGCGAGCGTAACTCTAGTTCAACCTTGCTTTTCACTGCTGTCGTTCAAATCGAATACAGAGGACAATCATACGATGCCCGAGCAATTATCGACCCTGGCTCACAATCTACGTTTATCTCAGAAAAACTTAAAAATAAATTAAATTTGCCCACCAAGAAAAACCTAGTTCATGTTACAGGATTGAGCCAAATTGTATCCGAAACATCAACAAAATCTTGTCTCTTCACTTTGCGATCTCGTTTAGACCCTAGCTTTGAATTAGATGTATGGGCGCCAGTATTAAAGACCCTCCCATCTAATTTACCTCCACAAAACATTGAAAATAATAAACTCACAAATGTAATTGGACTCCATTTAGCAGATCCCATTTTCCACATAAGTCAACCTGTTGATCTTCTCATTGGAATGGATATAGGTCCTCTCATATTCAAAATTGGGAACCTTTGAAATCTCTTGGTCCATTTTTAGCACAAAATACAGTATTTGGTTGAATAATTGGTGGTCCAATACCCGAAAGTACTCGAAAGCATAATAATATTTCCTTGTTTAACACAACTGCTATAGAAAAGATAATTACACGTTTTTGGGAGGTGGAAGAGCCCCCAAAAAGAGTTTTGCGGTCAGAAGATGACTTATTCTGTGAGCAAAACTATACCACAACAACCATACGAAATAAAGAAGGCAGATATATAGTTACCCTACACTTTAAAAATTGCGAAGAATTGGGAAATTCTCGAAACATTGCCCTCGCACAGTTTTATAGAATGGAGAAAAAACTGTTAAAGACTCCTGATATAAAAGACTCATATGACAAAGCGATATTAGAATATTTAGATTTGGGTGCATATGAGAAAACTAACACAAGAAGAAGTAAATCAGACCCCAAACTACTATTTACCACACCATGCAGTCATTAAACCAGATCGTTTGACTACAAAACTCCGTGTAGTATTTAACGCATCTAGTCCTATCTCAAATAAAAGAAGTCTCAACGATAATTTGTTTGCGGGTCCAATTCTCCAGCAAGATCTTGTTTTGCGAATATTAAAATGGAGATTCTTTAAATATGTTTACAACGCTGATGTAACTCAAATATACCGACAGATTCGCTTAGATAGAAAACAAACTAAATTCCAAAGAATATTATTCAGAAAGTCTCCAAACGACCCTGTGGAAGATTATGAACTTTTAACCGTTACATTCGGAGTAAATTGTGCACCCTTCTTAGCCCTTCGAACTCTTTTACAACTCGCTGAAGATATAAAAGAAATATTTCCTAAAGCTGCTAAAATTATATTACAAAATCTATATGTTGATGACGTCCTAGCGGGAGATCATTCGATAAAAGAAGCAACAGAGTCACAAAAGGAACTAATTGCTGCCTTTGGATCTGCAGGGTTTCAATTAAAAAAATGGACTTCAAATGAGCCCAAAATAATTCAAGATTTGCCTTCAGATCAACTTTTACCATGAAATTGGCTAGATATATCCGAAAATGCTTCTACTAAGACCCTAGGTATCAGATGGGATATATCAGGAGATTGTTTCTCTTTCACATCACCTTCGATAGAAAATAAAGTCAATTTCACTAAAAGAGAAGTCTTGTCTACCATTGCTAATTTATTCGACCCGTGTGGGTGGTTAGCACCAATAATCGTTGTAGCTAAATTAATTATGCAACAGATATGGTTAGATAAAATAAATTGGGATGACACTCTTACTCCTATAACATCGATAAATTGGCAAAATGTCGTTAAAAATTCTACTTCAATTAATGCTATAAATATTCCAAGATGGGTAAAATACATCCTAATGAGTCAAATTGAAATTCATGGATTCTGTGATGCATCTGAAAGAGCATACGGCGCAGCTTTGTATATTAGGGTTCTAAACAATAATAATGACGTTGACACATTTCTTTTAGCTGCAAAAACCAGAGTTGGACCAATAAAAAAGATTTCGTTGTCACGACTCGAACTTTGCGGAGCAGCACTTTTATCAAAATTAGTTTCATCCATTAAAAACAATATTCAAATCACAAATATCGAAATGCATTATTGGACTGACTCTACAATTGTTTTAGCCTTTCTCAAAAAAACCTCCGTGCCATTGGAGCACATTTGTAGGAAACAGAATTTCCGAAATTACTGAAACTGTTGGAATTGATAGATGGCGTCATGTTGACTCTGAAGCCAATCCCGCTGATGTCGCCAGTAGAGGATGTTCTCCAAACCAATAATTTATGGTGGCACGGACCGTAGTGGTTGAAATTTCCAAAATCCAGCTGGCCATCGAATAATATATTAGAAGATACAAATCTAGAAATGAAATCAGTTAAAGTTCTTACTCTTACCACTATAACTGCAGATGCTAAGATAGAACTTATAAAAAATCACCCACTCAAAAACTTCTCTATTTTGTCAAGAGCTTTTAGAGCATATGCTTATGCCATGCGGTTTTTCGAGAAACACAGGTGTAAATAGAAGACACTTAAGGGTTTCATCTGATATTACTTTTGAAGAAATGCAGCATGCTAAAAGGCTAGTTATAATTGTTACTCAAAAATATTATTTCGAAAATGAGTATAAATTACTACAGAAAAAATCAAAACTTCCTCCTTCTTCTAACTCTGAACCCGTTTATTGACTCGAATGGCCTTATTAGAGCAAATGGTCGGCTTGTACAATCACCCGCTATAACATACAATGAGAGACATCCAATTTTACTGCCTTATTTTTCCAAATTATCACAATTATTAGTTGAATTTACACATAAAATAACTCTACATGGCGGAAATCAACTCGTGACTCGAGTACTTTGCTCAGAATTCTGGATATTCAAATTAAAAATCTTAGTCAAAAAGATAATTCATCGTTGTAACACATGCACCTAATACAGAAAAACCAACCAAACTCAAATTATGGCTTCTCTTCCACCAGAAAGAACATATCTTTCACGATCCTTTCATAACACAGGGGTTGACTTTGCAGGACCCTTTAATATCAAAAGTTTCACTGGTCGAGCGAAAGGTTATGTGTGTGTTTTCATATGCTTCGCTACCAAAGCAATACATTTAGAACCAACAAGCGATCTTTCAACACAATCATTTTTGAGTGCCTTTGCTAGATTCATTGGACGACGAGGTACATATAATGGTACAAATTTTGTAGGTGTCTCTGAATCTCTTAAAAAAGATAAAGCTGAATTTATGAAAAATCTTACAACACAAATCATCAACCAAAATACCCATCAAAATCTAGAATGGAAATTTATTCCTCCTGGTGCTCCTCACATTAATGGATTATTGGAGGCCGGAGTAAAATCCTTTAAGATTCATTTACGAAAAAGCATTCCAAAACTTAATTTTACCTTTGAAGAATTTAGTACAGTATTAGCTCGCATAGAGGCTTGCCTCAATTCAAGACCCTTGAGTCCTGCTGGTGACGACCCAAGTGAAATAGCTCCACTAACCCCAGCTCATTTTCTCATTGGTACGCCTTTGCTAGCACCAGCCGAACCAAATATTTCCGACACAGAGATTTCGCATGCCAATCGCTGGAAACGGCTTAAAATTATTTCACAACACTTTTGTCATAGATGGAAAAATGAATACTTAAATGAATTACATACAAGATATAAATGGAAATATTAAAAAGACAATTTAAAGGAAGGGGATTTAGTGGTTATCAAAGATGATCGCTTAGCGCCAACTGAATGGAGATTAGGAAGAATTATAAAAACATACAAAGGGGTGGATCAAAACATAAGAGTCGTAGATATAAAAACTTCCATTGGAGTAACTAGTCGACCCATAACAAAAGTTGTCAAATTATTTTCCGACTGACTAGTCGGACCTCCATTTATTATAAAATTTGGTACTCCCTTCTCCTCAATTACATATATGGCTGCCTATCTACCAAACCGGGACTGGGAAGAAGAGAAACGACCCCCCAATAACAGGCGCGACGAGCAGCAGCAGCCACCCAGAAGACGGCAACAATCCAGAAGCAGGTCTGGTCAGCGAGAGAGTAGGAGAGAGCGGCCCAGTTTCTGGCAATATTCCTGTGGGCTATGTCAAGACGATCATGACATAAATACATGTCCCAGGTTTCGTGAGCAAACTCCATACCAACGCTACGAAACGGTAGAACGAAGAGGGTACTACCGAAACTGCCTGGCAAGGAGTCATCTAGCCCCAGATTGCTCCAGCTTGACTGGTTGTAGAAGGTGCGATTACAGACACCACACCTTACTACATGGGGCTCCGCAGTTGGAAAATTAATTGCAACAAGCACCGATCGTTGTAGCACCATTTACATGGGACCTGGTGTTCGTTCCAACTGCTCTGGTGCGTGTTGTAGCCGAAAGTGTCGATTCTTGGAAGACTGTAAGGGCACTTATTTGTCAGTCGGCAACCATGTCCATGATTGGATACTCAACGTTCCAAAGACTTGGTTTGCGACCATTCACGCACCAGAACCACCGATTTACAACATTCAAGATCATGGCCCGACAAAACAACAACACTTGGGCTTTGAAAGTCAACGCCTTGATCACCGACGACTTGCCACGCAGACCCTACTCGGACCCTTTAATAGAAGACCCTACATCATATTTTAATCAACAAGCTCTCGCTGACCCAGACCCTCGTAGCATAGACATAGAATTGGGCGCCGACACATACTGTGCAATACGTCAAGATGGCTGTACTTCTGCAGGAATTGGCGATGTCCAGGCGTTCCAGACAAAACTAAGATATGTATTTTCTGGTCCTATTAGAAATATGCCATCTAATTAAAACTGTTTATTTTTATCATTCACAGATATCACGGCGGGGGAGGCATGTACATGAAGGTACCCAAAACAAAATAAATACGGTATGCTAAAATTATGACCCAAAGTGTATGTGCTATTTAAATAGCACATCACTGTAACATAGCGGGATGCAAAAATGCGAAAACAAACACACACACATGCATTAATAATGCAGCGTGTGTTGTTGTTTTGTTTTTCTTCTTTTTTGTCTAATTCCATTCAGCACTGGAAACGTCACAGTTACAAACAGGCTACCTGTGACGTTGACAAAAAAGAAGAATTCATTCGAAGTTGAAAAGTAAAAGCGATCGTTGCAATCCCCCCGCCGTGTTAACAAGTGAGAAACAAACAAAACCTCTTGAATAAAAATAAAAGTTAAATTTAAAGTGAAAATTTATACCTACCTCTAAATATAATACTTACCTTTGAATATACTTTCCTGTGAATATTAAATTATAATTCTAAACATAATATACTTACCATTGTATATACTTACCTGAGAATATTAAATTATAATTTGCTTAAGTGAAATAAAACAAAAAAAAAAGTTTTCAGTGGCAAGTGAAATTAAAAAGGCTAAGTATCAAACAGTCCCTATTTTAGGAATTTTGTCTAAAAATAGGAGAAGTAGTATGCCTGAAACATGAAATTGCCTAACTTTAGCGGAAAATATTCCAAATATAAAAATGTTATGAGTCTTTTTGAAAATTTAGTTCACACAGATCCGACATTGACAGACATAGAAAAATTCAACCATGAAGTTCTCGGTACTGTAAGAGCATTTCAGATTTCTGAAGAAAATTATCCCAAGGCATTAGATAGTCTGAAAAAGGTTTATGATAATGATCGTTTGATATTTTTCGATAATATTGCTAAACTTTTCGATCTTCCTGAGATCCCTAAACCTTCAGCTTCTGCTTTGCGTAGCATGATCGACACGGTTTCTGCCATTTATGATTCGCTGTTGTCTATTGGTGATGATAAAAAGATTACAAATGCCATTTTAATTCATTTAGTTATGTCAAAGGTCGATCCAATCACTAAATCCAAATGGGAAGAACAGCTTGATTTCGAGAAGCTCCCATTATGGTCTGATTGCGAGGCTGCTTTAAATAAAAGATATCAGCATATATCAGCTGAAGAATCTTCTGGTGCAAGACCCAAAATTAATAAGCCAAAGTTTGATAATCAGCCTAAAAGGAACTTTAAAACGTCACTTTCAGTTTCTAAAGAGAAACCATGTTCTGAAAAGTGCGTGTTCTGTAGATCTTTACAGCATAATATAAATAATTGTACTTCCTTCACTGCCGTACCAGTTCTGCAAAGATTTGAATTCATAAAAGATGTCCCTGCTTGCATTAATTGCCTCAAAAAAGGTCATACTGTTGCTAAATGCAATTCAGGAGTGAAGTGTAGAGTATGCGGTGGTTCACACCATTTCTTACTGCATCGATACGCTTCTGATCAAGAGAAGCCTTCTACGTCTAGCGCTTCGGTCAACTATTTTTCGTCGAATGAAGGCGTAATGTTGGCCACAGCATTAGTGAAGGTCCGTAGTAGCTCAGGAAAATATGTTCTGGCTAGAGCTCTTTAAGACTCCGGTTCTCAACCTAATTTGATAACCGAGGAATTGGTACAAAGGCTTAAAATAAAACGGGAAAGTGGCAGGTTAAATTTAACTGGCATATCGGAAGGAATTTCCATTTCGAAAAATAAAGTTCAACTGTCGGTGATGTCGAGACTCAATTTAACCCAATTCTCATCTACATTCTGGGTATTGAGTTATATATTAAGTATTCAACCAGATAAGAGGATTTCCACTGCTAATTGGAATATTCCTAAAAATATAGAGCTGGCAGACCCTAATTTCAATGAACCTCGTAAAGTGGATTTATTACTTGGTGCTGAAGTTTTCTTCGAACTTCTTTGTGTAGGCCAAATCAAATCGAATCCGAGTTATCCGGTTCTGCAAAAAACTTCTCTTGGCTGGATCGTAGCTGGCAAATACGATGAGTCAAAGGGGTCGAATTCAGGTGTATGTCACTTGAATGTTGCCATAGAAAATGATGAAACTATTGATGCAATTGTTAAGAAATTCTGGGAGTTGGAAGAAATTCCAAATAATTGTGCTAAAATTCGGTCTGAGAAACATCAAAAATGTGAGAACCATTTCCAAAAATATGTTCGACGTTTATCGTCAGGACGCTTCCAAGTGTCTTTGCCTTTCAAAGAAGATGTGAAACTTTTGGGTTCGTCATTTGAAACAGCCAAAAGGCGGTATCTAGCATTGGAAAGAAAACTTTCTCATGACTTCACATCTAAAGAAATGTATAATTCTTTCATGAAAGAGTATCTTGACTTAGGTCACATGGAAAAAACCAACAATAAAGTTCCTAATAACCCACATTGTTTCATTCCTCATCAATGTGTTTTCCGACCTCAAAGTACAACTACGAAACTTCGCGTCGTTTTTGATGCATCGAGTAAAACATCTTCACATATTTCACTCAATGATCTCTTGATGGTAGGTCCAACCATTCAAGAAGAGTTGTACTCAACGTTACTTCGATTCCGCTTACATAAATACGTAATTACAGCAGATATTGAGAAAATTTATCGTCAAGTTTTAATCTACGAAAAAGATAGAGATTTTCATTTGATCCTTTGGAGACAAAACGAAAGTGATCCGTTGCAAATTTTCAGATTGAATACGGTCACTTATGGTACTTCGTCCGCTCCATTTCTAGCAATTCGTTGCAGTCGTTTCTAGAAGTCTCGTTGTCCAAAGAGACTTGGCCTATTGGTACCAAAGTTATAAGCAACGACTTCTATGTGGATGATTTATTGACTGGTTCTGCTGATTTGAATAGTCTCACAATTCCAGATGAAGTCACAACTATTCTCAGTTCAGCGGGATTAAATCTCACAAACTGGTTTTCTAATCATCCAGATTTTAATGAGACAACTTGTAGTGAAAAGTTGTTACACTCGGATTCCGAGACTGCAAGGGCATTGGGTATTCATTGGGCCCCAAGAAATGACGTTTTCAAATTTTACATAGAGGGAGGCTCCCAAGATCTGAAAGCTACTAAAAGACACATTTTGTCAATATCTTCACGTTTTTTTGATCCCCTCGGTCTTTTGTGTCCAATAATAACCAAAGCCAAAATGTTATTGCAAGAACTTTGGATTAATAAATTAGACGGGGATGAATCGATTACCATGCGCTTGAGTTCAGTCTGGGAAGATTTCAAATTCAATCTTTCGAAGTTGGAAACGATTCAAATCCCAAGATTCGTAAACACGAATGTTTCAACTAGAATCCAAATTCATGGTTTCTCAGATGCATCGATGCGTGCCTATGGATGTTGTTTCTACATTCGTTCACAGGTCTCTAATGGAGTATCTTGCAGGCTGCTAACAGCTAAATCTAAAGTAGCTCCCCTTAAAACTATGTCTCTTCCGAGGTTAGAGCTCTCAGCAGCACATCTTATGGCAAATATGTGGTTACGAATTAAACCAATGATGAACTTTGATGTTGAAAAAATATACTTTTGGTCTGATTCTGAAATTATACTCTACTGGTTAAAAACCCATCCTTCTTCTCTGGCCACATTTGTCTCTAATCGAGTCGCAGAAATCCAAGAATGGTCAGAAAAATGTATTTGGCGTCATGTGCCAACTAAACAGAATCCAGCCGACATTGTGTCGAGAGGATGCAGTGTAGATGAAATTAAATCATCAATATGGTTTGAAGGACCTACATTTTTGTTAGACGATATGTCTAAATGGCCAGTCAACAAGCATTTCGAGTTGACGAGGGGCAAAAATCATTGGAAATAAGAAAATCCAAAGTATTGCTGACCTCAAATTGTTAGACAGATAAGGAATGTTCTGAGAATATTCTTTTGAAATTAATAAATGACCATTCATCATATAAAAAACTTCTCAGAGTGGTTTCATATGTTTTCCGATTTGTCGATCGAGTTAAGAAACGAAAGATATCCAAATCTATCTGTCTTACAGCTCAAGAATTGAATTGGTCTTTTCTTAAATTAGTAGAGACAGTTCAAAAAGAGAGTTTCTCAGAAGAGATTTCTAAAATAAAAAAGTCAATATGCTTAAAATCCAATATCCAGAAATTGACACCATTTATCCACGATTTCACTGAGTGTAAGCGGACATTTTCTTTACTTCGAGTAGGTGGAAGACTGTTAAATGCACAATTGCCCCATGATACAAAGTTTCCACTTTTACTTCCTAAAAAGCATCATTTTGTGCCAATATATTTAAATAATTTACATTTTAATAATTGCCAAGCTGGTACGAAAGCAATATTCCCACTGATAGAGTGAGAGCTTTACGTCCATTTTTAATAATAGGCGTAGACTTCTGTGGTCCCTTAAATATTACTTTAAAAATACGCGGAAGACCACCTACCAAAATGTATATAGCCGTCTTCGTTTGCTTCACGTCCAAAGCGGTTCACTTAGAATTAGTATCTGATTTATCTTCTGATGCTTTTGTTCTTTCTTTTAAAAGGTTTGCCGCGAGTCGTGGGCTCCCCAAGAGGATTTACTGCGACAACGCGACGAATTTCGTGGGAGCCAGCAGAGAGCTGAGGGAGCTTCAGGAGAAGTTCCTAGAGGGCCGAGAAACCGTGGAGGAATACGCTGCCTCGTTGAACGTGCAGCTCAGCTTCATTCCTCCGAGGGCGCCTCATTTCGGAGGGCTGTGGGAAGCTGCCGTAAAACAGGCGAAGTTCCTGCTTCTACGAGCTGTCGGCAAAGTGCTGCTGACACAAGAAGAGATGATCACAGTGCTCGTAGAAGTAGAGGCGGTGCTAAACAGTCGCCCCATAGCACCGCTGTCTCCAGACCCCAACGACGGAGAAGCTCTGACACCCGGGCACCTACTAATCGGAGCGGGTCTGCGTTCGCTGCCGCCAGAATCCGTCGGAGAAGACAGCGACAACAAGGAGAGGTACTGCAAGCGCTGGCAGATGCTCTCCGCTCTCAAGCAGAGGTTCTGGCGGGCTTGGTCGAGGGATTACGTCCTAGGACTACAGGACAAGGCCAAGTGGCACAATCCCCAGCCCAACATAGAGGTCGGTCAACTAGTCCTCGTGCACGAGGACAATCTGCCATCTCAAGAGTGGGTAACCGGCCGAATACTCAACGTCAACGAGGGACAAGACGGAAAGGTCAGGGTGGCGGAAATAAAAACAAAGACAGGCATATTTAAAAGGCCTATAAAGAAGCTTGCTCCCTTGCCTATAGTTTGAAGGACTGCAGCCATTCAATGGGGGCAGAATGTTGGAGCTGATTTATATTCTTCTTTAATTTTTATTTTGCTTAAAATTTATTTAATTAATTTTTCCTTTGGTTTATTTTTATAATTATTATTTATCTTCGTCATTTATTTTTCTTTGTTTCTTTTTATTTAATTTCATTTTGAATTCGAATTAATTAATAATATATGAATATATGAATGTAATATGTAAACACAATATGAATTTCTTAGTTGTAATAATTAGTAGTTAAATAGTATGTAAAATTACAATTAAGTTAGGTGTATAAGAATATAGAAGGAGAAAGAAACAGAAATAAATCTTGGTTGTTGTGAATTATACCGCCAACGAAACGCGTCTTTTATTCTCGCCGTCCAAAAAAATCCCTAAAATAACTAAAAAATAACAAAAGTTAAAAATTATAAATAAATTAATTTTATAATCAAAAAATAATTGACTTACCTTAAAATAAAGATCGTCTTAAAATTTTACCCTGATCAAAAATATAATACTTAATAGGGTCGGAATGAATATTTCGATGAGTTACCAACGGAATGACAAAATTAATATACCCTCCATACTATGGTGGAGGGTATAAAAAGGAGGTTATATGGGGACTACCCCAAAAAGGGGGCGAAATAGAGGCAATATGAGGATTAAATGAAAATCGGATCAAATTACATCGCATTTCCGCCAATTACCGACAGATGGCGCTGTGATATATAGCATAGACACAAACCATTAGTGATGAAGTGTAGATGTCGCCCTGTGTGTGTATCGCAGACAGGAATCAAAATGTGGTGAATTGCAGATGCAACGCTTTGTGTTAAACCAAAATAGTGTTGACTTAGATCGTTGTCAGTAGATGGCCTGTCGTGTGTGTAGCATAGACATTAACTTTTTGGTGATGAGTTTTATGTGCAACCCTGATATATGTCGTGTTTGTAGCATAGACACAATCCTTTTGGTGGTGTGTCACCCTGTGATCTTTAAAGTATAGATGTCGCTTTGAGAGATTGGTTGATTCAAAACCTTTTGGTCCTTTTATTTAATTTGCGGTTTGATGAGTTATTGATGCTGCACTGTAGATTCGAAAAAAACTTGTTTTTAATTTTATTTAATCTAGATAGATTTAAAGCAAACACCTAAAAGTATGCTATGGAAGAGAAACAATTTCAAAATGGAGGTATACAAAGACATAAAAGTATAAAGATACGACAATCGATACGTCAACAATTTCCAATAGATGGCGTTTCTGTTGTTATCGTAACAACAGAGCAAACACTATTAAACGTTTTAAACGCTATACCGCAAGCTAATAAAATAAAAACCTATTTTTTGAGTACAGATCTCTAATTTTATTTACATTTTATACACACATTATCGCGTATTTGCGTTTTAATTGTTAACATGCCTCTGTTTTACCTAATTCCCTCTGGATATTTTTTCATAAACTATTTTGTCATAAAACATTTTGTCGAGTCTTTACGGTTTCTATGTTTTTGAGGTATATGTTCAACTTTATTGAACATTAGTTCCGTTCCAGAAACTAAAAGATTCTACTCATTTTACATGTTTTGCATCTTTTTACTCGAAAACCGTTCCTCAACCATCAAAACTGGTAAAACATTGAATGAAACTTAAGAGAGCACAAAACAAAATGGCGTTCTCTTTGTTAAATGTTTACTCGAGAAATTTGGCCGAGTAAAAATGGTAAACAGGAATGCCTACTTCTGATTGGTTGTTATATTGATTTTGAAGTATTGCCTAATCTAATTATTGCACATTTACTAGATTTGCGTTCCCGAATTTTTCAAATTATTTTGTACTCTGAGACCAATTTTGAAATGTTTCCCTTTTAATAGATTTACTATTAAAAAAAGTACTGGAACAGACCAATTATGATGAAATGAATTAATATTTTGCTCTTTTTTTTTAATATGAATATAGATGTCGCTCTGATCGATTATGTGTTTCGAAGCCTTTTGATTATTTTATTTAAATTGGGTAGACTGAAAGCACGAATTGTGTCTCTTATTCTAAATTTGTCAGCATGTTTATGGATTTTTGATTTTCTCTTTAGGGTTCTTTTTCTTAAGTTCGCAAAATTGGTATGTGAGAATATCAATTCTCTTTTGTTCGTCAGCATGTTGAACATTTCTTTGTTGCAAACATTTTACATAGGTCAGCATTTAAATTTTATAAAATCCTATTTGATTGACGTGTGTGTGGGCATGCGCGGAACTTACCGAAATGTTTACAAGGGGAAGGGGGAACAGATATGGGAAACAGACTATAGGGACTATAGGGAATAACAACAACATACATGTATCAGTTGTATCCATAAAAATGGTCAGCGGAATTAAAAGGCAGACGAATGGTGTTGTATGATTTTTGTTGATAAGATCTATTGAGATGCTATGCTGATACGCAGCATAATGAATTACGCAATCTTATGCAACTATGCTAAGGAGTGAATAGGGACGTGGCAGGAACATATTTACTGAATTTTATTGACAATAGAAATTTTTGGTTTCAAGAGGAAAAGAGGAGAGGGGCACATTATAATATTAATGGGTCAATGAACTTTAGGTAACATCAAGATTAGATGCAATGAAATTAAACAACAGAACTATTAAAACGAAACGGAGAAACGGATGAAGATAAAAAAGGGAAAATATATATTTTCCTGTATTCAGGGAAACTTTTAATAAATTGAAATGTTTATGCAAAGAAATCATAAACGACTTGACAAAGTAATATATGAAAACACATATCAGAGGCATGTTAAAAAGGCGAAATGTGTATATAAAATATAAATGAAATCAGAGATTTGCCCTTAAAATATAAATTTGCATTTTATATGCTTGCGATGTTGTGGTTAAAAAGCTTAACATTATTCATTCTGTTGTTATGATATCATAACAACAGAGAAAAACGCCTTCTATTGCAATTTGATTTAAATCGCTTCATATTCGAATTGTACGAATTGTGAAATTTATTAACATTGAAAATGTTGTAAAAAATAAAATAAGATACTTTTTAATTGTATTTGAAAGAATTTTATGTATATGAATAGAAACATATGCACCTATTTTTAGTCAAATTGTGAACTGATTTTACTTTGGTAATTTTTGTACTTTTATATGCGCACGTACCCTTATAAGAAACAACTTTCTTATATCCGATAATTCCATATAAGAAAAAACGCATATAAGTAAGAAATCTCCGGCTTTTTGAGTTTCTTATATCCGATATCTACTGTATTTCCCGAATGCAAGGATGTAGCGATGCAAAATTTTGTGCATATCCTATTTAGGATTGCATAAAATGTGTGAACAGAAAAATGTTCTATTGCCCTTTCTGTAAAACCAAAAATAGGCCAGCGACTAATTATCTTGAGCCTCTTGTGCTCTCATATGGGAGTTGTTGACCGATTTTTTTGACAGTGTTTTGTATGTTGTTGACATACTATTTTTCCCAATAAAAATATATTCGAATATGGAGTTGTGTAATTAGTTATAGTTGTTCTGTATTTACATACAAAAATAATTATATCTATTTCAACATTTCTGAAAATTTGAAAGAAATACCTTTATTTGACTTAATATGTGGTATTATATATTTGAGCATTTATTTCGCATATATGCAATGGAATTGTCAATTTAAAACCAATGAAATCACGTACAATGTAAATGTACTTTAACATACATTTTGTACGTTATATTTTTTAGTATTTTGCCCTCTTTATTGTTAATTTAATTTGAAGAAAAAAGAAAAAATGTGGTGGCAAGACTTTGTTAAAAGGAGTTTTCAATATTTAAGAATCAAATTTACAAAACTACAAAAAACGGAAATAAAAACTTAATGGGAACAATAGCATAATTTTCACAACAATTTCTTTAAAGTTCTAGCTTATGTTTAGTCCGCAATATTCGTAATTGCCTATGTAAATATATAGTCTTGCATACTATTGAGAATTGTGTTCACTTGCGATTTTACTTGGCGCTTTTTATGTTTGAACTTTCATTCAACGGAATTCTAAGCAATGTGTTCGGATGATTCTGAAATTTATATTTTCACATATTTTTTCTAATCATTCACAAAAGGAATATTGTGGAACTTAATAAAAATATTGATTTCCAGATGTCCATTAGAATGTAATCCTTAAGAATATGATTTTGCGTAGAAGATGATAGAGGAAAGCCCAATATATGTATGTTTTATTTTCTATAAGAAACATCTAATGTATAAACTAATATAGAGCATAAACTGATATAGAATAAAGGATTATCAATGTAGACTGTATCAAATATATATGCGAAAAATATATAATTTATTGTTTTCACAGTTTTGTTCTAATAAAAACAGTATAAGCAGGTTGTATTTAGCTATGTCTTAAATATTTAGACGCTTTAAGGCTATGTCTTCTAAATAGTCTCGACTTGTTAATCCTAACTTTCTAGACTATTATTAAAAATATATTAATTTAATTAGTCAGCTGTTATTTGTTTACGTATACTTACACATTTCAAATGTCAAATCCGACAAGGTTTTGGGTTGGAATTGCTCCTAATAAGCAAAAAAATTATTATTAATTTTATTCATTATAAATTAAAAAAACAAAAGAAACATCAGCTGTAATATTTTTGGCAGGCAACTATTTTGAATTATAACGTATTTTGTACAATAAAACCTTTAGATTAAACTTGCGTTTATAAAATCATTATATACAAACCCTTTCCACGTTCATAATTAATATTATGAACATAAAAATGTCAAAACCTGGTGGTGTAGTTTGGGTTTTGTTGGTTGTTATAACGTGAAATTGAGTTCATTTGGGTTTGATGTGGGTTTCGTTTAGGTGCATTATGTTGATTTATGGTATATCGGGTACATGTTTGCCATAGGTTCCTTTGGTTATTTTATAAGTTACTCATTTACAATTTGTCTTGTATATGAATGAACAAGTATCATGTTTTTATACCCTCCACCATAGTATGGAGGGTATATTAATTTTGTTTTTCCGTTTGTAACTCATATATATATATATATATTCTTGATCAGCGTAAAATTCTATGACGATATAGCCATGTCCGTCTGTCTGTTGTAATCACTCTAGCGTCTAAACGAATTAACGGATTGAGATATATCATATTGGGTTGCAAATCTCTCCACTAAAAATTATAAATATAGGCCAATTTTTTCTGGTAGCCCCCATATAAGGGTACCCCCAAATGTCGGTATTGTGGGGTTCTTGAGCGTGTTTTTCAACCGAATTCGCTGAAATTTGGTACATTTGGTTCTTATTGGGTGCCAAATATCTCCACCAAAAATTGTAAATATAGGTCCAATTTTTCTAGTAGCCCCCATATAAGGGTATCAAAAATTTTCGCTATTTTGAGGTTCTTGAGCAAGTTTTTCAACCGAATTCGCTGAAATTTGGTATTTTGTAATCGTATATAATAACAATTTTCCCTACAAAAAATTATTAATATGCACTCCCTTTTTGGGGTCATTCCGTTTGTAACTCCTCGAAATATTCATTTCCGACCCTATAAAGAATATATATTCATGATCAGGGTAAAATTCTAAGACGATCTAGCAATGTCCGTCCGTCTGTCCGTCCGTCTGTTGTAATCACGCTATTTCTGAAGGAATTGAGATAGGGTGCTGAAATTTTGCATTGGGTTGTCTTTTGTCTGCAGGCAGGTCAAGTTCGAAGATGAGATATAGCGGTCCACGTTTAGGCATAGCTCCCATATAAGGGTACCCGGCAAATTTCGGTATTTTAGGGTTCTTGAGCGCCTTTTTCAGCCAAATTCGCTGAAATTTGGTACATTGGGTTCTTATTGGATACTAAATGTCTCCACAAAAAAATTATAAGTATAGGTCCATATTTTCTGGTAGCCCCCATATAACGGAACCTCCTAATTTTCAGTATTTTGGGGGTTTTGGTCGTATTTTTCCGCCGAATTGGCTGTAATTTAGTGTTTTGAGTTCTTAATAGGTACCAAACCTCTCTAAAAAAATTATGTATATAGGTCAATTTTTTCGGGTAGCCCCCACATAAGGGTACCCCCCAATTTTCGGTATTTTGGGGTTCTTGAGCACGTTTTTCGCTGAACTTTGCTACATTGGGTTCTTATTGGGTCCTTAATGTCTCCACAAAAAATTATAAATATAGGTCCACTTTTTCTGGTAGCCCCTATATAATGGTACCTCCCAATTTTTAGAATTTTGGGGGTTTTGATCGTATTTTTCCGCCGAATTAGCTGTAATTTAGTATTTTGAGTTCTTAATAGGTACCAAATCTCTCTACCAAAAATTATTAATATTCGCCCCCTTTTTGGGGTAGTCCCCATATAACCCCCTTTTTTATATTAATATAGTTATCTGATATGTTCCGCGTTTTGAGTTTGGTTCTAAGACTCTAGTGTAATCATTTCACCTGCAGAGGATAGCGAGGTAAAAAATTAGAACGTAAGGTTCGATAATGAACTATAGTCGCATTTAGATCTAGCCTCTGTGGAGGTTTCAGAAGGAGTGGACCGATATTCCCCATCTTCGAATTTGAATTATCAATTAAAAATTTCTGAAATTTGTATTACGGTTTACATAATCCGATTTTAGACATGTCGGTATAGGTCCACTTTTTGGTATGTTTCCTTTATTTTCATTTCTAGTACCTGTCAGTATATCTATGGTGGAGGGTATACAAAGTTCGGCCCGGCCGAACTTAACGCTTTTTCACTTGTTATACCCTCCACCATAGTATGGAGGGTATATTAATTTTGTCATTCCGTTTGTAGCTATGTCTTAAATATTTAGACGCTTTAAGGCTATGTCTTCTAAATAGTCTCGACTTGTTAATCCTAACTTTCTAGACTATTATTAAAAATATATTAATTTAATTAGTCAGCTGTTATTTGTTTACGTATACTTACACATTTCAAATGTCAAATCCGACAAGGTTTTGGGTTGGAATTGCTCCTAATAAGCAAAAAAATTATTATTAATTTTATTCATTATAAATTAAAAAAACAAAAGAAACATCAGCTGTAATATTTTTGGCAGGCAACTATTTTGAATTATAACGTATTTTGTACAATAAAACCTTTAGATTAAACTTGCGTTTATAAAATCATTATATACAAACCCTTTCCACGTTCATAATTAATATTATGAACATAAAAATGTCAAAACCTGGTGGTGTAGTTTGGGTTTTGTTGGTTGTTATAACGTGAAATTGAGTTCATTTGGGTTTGATGTGGGTTTCGTTTAGGTGCATTATGTTGATTTATGGTATATCGGGTACATGTTTGCCATAGGTTCCTTTGGTTATTTTATAAGTTACTCATTTACAATTTGTCTTGTATATGAATGAACAAGTATCATGTTTTTATACCCTCCACCATAGTATGGAGGGTATATTAATTTTGTTTTTCCGTTTGTAACTCATATATATATATATATATATATATATATTCTTGATCAGCGTAAAAAACTGATGAGGATCAGTGGCGTGATCCGAAACTATAGTCTTCCCTGCCTTACCCCTCGGCAAACAATGCCATACATTCCCCACTAATAAATAGTTGTTTTTTATAAAAACAACAAACTGGGATTCAGCCTGACTATTTTGCAAAAACAAAATACAAATGGTATCCCAAATAAACCGCCAACACTACTGAAGTTGTAGACGCAGGCACGGTCGAACTGTTTGGTTTGTTGCTGTATACTAGCAACACCAACAAAGTCGTTGTGTGCATTTGTCTCGATGTGACAACACACAACAGTGGGAAAGGTGTGGTATTGTTTGTAAATGCCTTGTTAACCTCGAAGTGAGGCTCCAGCGAAATTCTCATGCAGTTTATGTCGTTGGTCAGCTAAGTACTTCGCTTTGTTACAAGAGACATTTGGGTATGAAAGGTTTTTTGTATAGAAGCAATAGCTTCTGGGGAGAATATCCCAACAAAAAACTAAGGGAACTGATGAGGATCAGTGGCGTGATCCGAAACTATAGTCTTCCCTGCCTTACCCCTCGGCAAACAATGCCATACATTCCCCACTAATAAATAGTTGTTTTTTATAAAAACAACAAACTGGGATTCAGCCTGACTATTTTGCAAAAACAAAATACAAATGGTATCCCAAATAAACCGCCAACACTACTGAAGTTGTAGACGCAGGCACGGTCGAACTGTTTGGTTTGTTGCTGTATACTAGCAACACCAACAAAGTCGTTGTGTGCATTTGTCTCGATGTGACAACACACAACAGTGGGAAAGGTGTGGTATTGTTTGTAAATGCCTTGTTAACCTCGAAGTGAGGCTCCAGCGAAATTCTCATGCAGTTTATGTCGTTGGTCAGCTAAGTACTTCGCTTTGTTACAAGAGACATTTGGGTATGAAAGGTTTTTTGTATAGAAGCAATAGCTTCTGGGGAGAATATCCCAACAAAAAACTAAGGGAACTGATGAGGATCAGTGGCGTGATCCGAAACTATAGTCTTCCCTGCCTTACCCCTCGGCAAACAATGCCATACATTCCCCACTAATAAATAGTTGTTTTTTATAAAAACAACAAACTGGGATTCAGCCTGACTATTTTGCAAAAACAAAATACAAATGGTATCCCAAATAAACCGCCAACACTACTGAAATTCTATGACGATATAGCCATGTCCGTCTGTCTGTTGTAATCACTCTAGCGTCTAAACGAATTAACGGATTGAGATAGATCATATTGGGTTGCAAATCTCTCCACTAAAAATTATAAATATAGGCCAATTTTTTCTGGTAGCCCCCATATAAGGGTACCCCCAAATGTCGGTATTGTGGGGTTCTTGAGCGTGTTTTTCAACCGAATTCGCTGAAATTTGGTACATTTGGTTCTTATTGGGTGCCAAATATCTCCACCAAAAATTGTAAATATAGGTCCAATTTTTCTAGTAGCCCCCATATAAGGGTATCAAAAATTTTCGCTATTTTGAGGTTCTTGAGCAAGTTTTTCAACAGAATTCGCTGAAATTTGGTATTTTGTAATCGTATATAATAACAATTTTCCCTACAAAATATTATTAATATGCACTCCCTTTTTGGGGTAGTCCCCATATAACCCCCTTTTTATACCCTCCACCATAGTATGGAGTGTATATTAATTTTGTCATTCCGTTTGTAACTCCTCGAAATATTCATTTCCGACCCTATAAAGAATATATATTCATGATCAGGGTAAAGTTCTAAGACGATCTAGCAATGTCCGTCCGTCTGTCCGTCCGTCCGTCTGTTGTAATCACGCTATTTCTGAAGGAATTGAGATAGGGTGCTGAAATTTTGCATAGGGTTGTCTTTTGTCTGCAGGCAGGTCAAGTTCGAAGATGGGATATATCGGTCCACGTTTAGGCATAGCTCCCATATTAGGGTACCCGGCAAATTTCGGTATTTTAGGGTTCTTGAGCGCCTTTTTCAGCCGAATTCGCTGAAATTTGGTACATTGGGTTCTTATTGGATACTAAATGTCTCCACAAAAAATTATAAGTATAGGTCCATATTTTCTGGTAGCCCCCATATAACGGAACCTCCTAATTTTCAGTATTTTGGGGGTTTTGGTCGTATTTTTCCGCCGAATTGGCTGTAATTGAGTGTTTTGAGTTCTTAATAGGTACCAAACCTGGTGCAATGACAATTTTATTATGATTAACGCTTCAAAATCTAAAGTGATGATATTTAATGAACCTATAAATTCTTCCTTGTGTTTTACTTTAAATAATACTGTCATATCTCAGGTCAACTGCTGGAAAATTCTGGGATTCTACTTAGATGATCATTTATGCTTTCAGCAGCATATTAATAACATTATTTCGAGGGTGACGTTTTCTTTAAAGAAATTGTATACCACAGGTTCGGATCTTCCATTGAATATACGTCAGCGATTAGTAATGACTTTGATAATGCCACATATAACATACGGCATAGAGGTATATTCCGGTACGACTGTTAGTAATATTGCCCGACTGAGAATGTGTTTTAACCGTATATTACGATATGTGTATCGTCTGAATGTACAAGATCATGTAACATCGTATGCTTTTCAGTTCTTGGGATGCACTTTTGATAGTTTTATCAACTTAAGAATAATCTTACTTTTATTTAAAATACTAAAGTTTGGAAACCCACCTCATTTGGCTTCAAGATTTTCTTTCCTACATTCCACAAGAACTCATTCGCTTTTGTTGCCTCTATTTAATACATTAGTAATGCAAAGATCTTTTATGGTGCGCTCTATTAGGTTGTGGAATACATACATTCCTTATGAATATAGAAATTTCTCATTTTCTTTAGGTAAATTTAAGAAATTAGCAATGGTGAGAGTTTGATTCTATTTTTCTATTTTTTTTTTTTTTGCGGTAATGGTCTCATCCTTAATTTTTTTCACCTATATATACCTCAAAAATTTGTTTTATTTGATCTCATCCATAATTGTGTTATAGTTAATATTTTATTTTAGTATTTTTTTAGTTATTAATTTGTTTTGAAATACCTTAGTTTTATATCGTGTGTCATACAATTGTAATATATCTATCTTAATCGAATTCGGCCTTCATTGGCTTATGGATTAAGCAATAAATGAAATAAATGAAATAAATGAAATGAAATGAAATCTCTCTAAAAAAAATTATGTATATAGGTCAATTTTTTCGGGTAGCCCCCATATAACGGTACCCCCCAATTTTCGGTACTTTGGGGTTCTCGAGCACGTTTTCCGCTGAACTTTGCTACATTGGGTTCTTATTGGATCCTTAATGTCTCCACAAAAAATTATAAATATAGGTCCACTTTTTCTGGTAGCCCCTATATAATGGTACCTCCCAATTTTTAGAATTTTGGGGGTTTTGATCGTATTTTTCCGCCGAATTAGCTGTAATTTAGTATTTTGAGTTCTTAATAGGTACCAAATCTCTCTACCAAAAATTATTAATATTCGCCCCCTTTTTGGGGTAGTCCCCATATAACCCCCTTTTTTATATTAATATAGTTATCTGATATGTTCCGCGTTTTAAGTTTGGTTCTAAGACTCTAGTGTAATCATTTCACCTGCAGAGGATAGCGAGGTAAAAAATTAGAACGTAAGGTTCGATAATGAACTATAGTCGCATTTAGACCTAGCCTCTGTGGAGGTTTCAGAAGGAGTGGACCGATATTCCCCATCTTCGAATTTGAATTATCAATTAAAAATTTCTGAAATTTGTATTATGGTTTACATAATCCGATTTTAGACATGTCGGTATAGGTCCACTTTTTGGTATGTTTCCTTTATTTTCATTTCTAGTACCTGACAGTATATCGATGGTGGAGGGTATACAAAGTTCGGCCCGGCCGAACTTAACGCTTTTTCACTTGTTATACCCTCCACCATAGTATGGAGGGTATATTAATTTTGTCATTCTGTTTGTAACTCCTCGAAATATTCATTTCCGACCCTATAAAGTATATATATTCATGATCAGGGTAAAATGCTAAGACGATCTAGCCATGTCCGTCCGTCCGTCTGTTGTAATCACGCTATCTTCTGAAGGAATTGAGATAGGGTGCTGAAATTTTGCATAGGGTTGTCTTTTGTCTGCAGGCAGGTCAAGTTCGAAGATGGGATATATCGGTCCACGTTTAGGCATAGCTCCCATATAAGGGTACCCGGCAAATTTCGGTATTTTAGGGTTCTTGAGCGCCTTTTTCAGCCGAGTTCGCTGAAAATTGGTACATTGGGTTCTTATTGGATACTAAATGTCTCCACAAAAAATTATAAGTATAGGTCCATATTTTCTGATAGCCCCCATATAACTGAACCTCCTAATTTTCAGTATTTTGGGGGTTTTGGTCGTATTTTTCCGCCGAATTGGCTGTAATTTAGTGTTTTGAGTTCTTAATAGGTACCAAACCTCTCTAAAAAAATTATGTATATGGGTCAATTTTTTCGGGTAGCCCCCATATAAGGGTACCCCCCAATTTTCGGTATTTTGGGGCTCTTGAGCACGTTTTTCGCTGAACTTTGCTACATTGGGTTCTTATTGGGTCCTTAATGTCTCCACAAAAAATTATAAATATAGGTCCACTTTTTCTGGTAGCCCCTATATAATGGTACCTCCCAATTTTTAGAATTTTGGGGGTTTTGATCGTATTTTTCCGCCGAATTAGCTGTAATTTAGTATTTTGAGTTCTTAATAGGTACCAAATCTCTCTACCAAAAATTATTAATATTCGCCCCCTTTTTGGGGTAGTCCCCATATAACCCCCTTTTTATACCCTCCACCATAGTATGGAGGGTATATTAATTTTGTCATTCCGTTTGTAACTCCTCGAAATATTCATTTCCGACCCTATAAAGTATATATATTCATGATCAGGGTAAAATTCTAAGACGATCTAGCCATGTCCGCCCGTCTGTCCGTCCGTCTGTCCGTCCGTCCGTTGTAATCACGCTATCTTCTGAAGGAATTGAGATAGGGTGCTGAAATTTTGCATAGGGTTGTCTTTTGTCTGCAGGCAGGTCAAGTTCGAAGATGGGATATATCGGTCCACGTTTAGGCATAGCTCCCATATAAGGGTACCCGGCAAATTTCGGTATTTTAGGGTTCTTGAGCGCCTTTTTCAGCCGAATTCGCTGAAATTTGGTACATTGGGTTCTTACTGGATACTAAATGTCTCCACAAAAAATTATAAGTATAGGTCCATATTTTCTGGTAGCCCCCATATAACGGAACCTCCTAATTTTCAGTATTTTGGGGGTTTTGGTCGTATTTTTCCGCCGAATTGGCTGTAATTTAGTGTTTTGAGTTCTTAATAGGTACCAAACCTCTCTAAAAAAATTATGTATATAGGTCAATTTTTTCGGGTAGCCCCCACATAAGGGTACCCCCCAATTTTTAGAATTTTGGGGTTCTTGAGCACGTTTTTCGCTGAACTTTGCTACATTGGGTTCTTATTGGGTCCTTAATGTCTCCACAAAAAATTATAAATATAGGTCCACTTTTTCTGGTAGCCCCTATATAATGGTACCTCCCAATTTTTAGAATTTTGGGGGTTTTGATCGTATTTTTCCGCCGAATTAGCTGTAATTTAGTATTTTGAGTTCTTAATAGGTACCAAATCTCTCTACCAAAAATTATTAATATTCGCCCCCTTTTTGGGGTAGTCCCCATATAACCCCCTTTTTTATACCCTCCACCATAGTATGGAGGGTATATTAATTTTGTCATTCCGTTTGTAACTCATCGAAATATTCATTTCCGACCCTATAAAGTATATATATTCATGATCAGGGTAAAATTCTAAGACGATCTAGCCATGTCCGCCCGTCTGTCCGTCCGTCTGTTGTAATCACGCTATCTTCTGAAGGAATTGAGATAGGGTGCTGAAATGTTGCATAGGGTTGTCTTTTGTCTGCGGGCAGGTCAAGTTCGAAGATGGGATATATCGGTCCACGTTTAGGCATAGCTCCCATATAAGGGTACCCGGCAAATTTCGGTGTTTTAGGGTTCTTGAGCGCCTTTTTCAGTCGAATTCGCTGAAATTTGGTACATTGGGTTCTTATTGGATACTAAATGTCTCCACAAAAAATTATAAGTATAGGTCCATATTTTCTGGTAGCCCCCATATAACGGAACCTCCTAATTTTCAGTATTTTGGGGGTTTTGGTCGTATTTTTCCGCCGAATTGGCTGTAATTTAGTGTTTTGAGTTCTTAATAGGTACCAAACCTCTCTAAAAAAATTATGTATATAGGTCAATTTTTTCGGGTAGCCCCCATATAAGGGTACCCCCCAATTTTCGGTATTTTGGGGTTCTTGAGCACGTTTTTCGCTGAACTTTGCTACATTGGGTTCTTATTGGGTCCTTAATGTCTCCACAAAAAATTATAAATATAGGTCCACTTTTTCTGGTAGCCCCTATATAATGGTACCTCCCAATTTTTAGAATTTTGGGGGTTTTGATCGTATTTTTCCGCCGAATTAGCTGTAATTTAGTATTTTGAGTTCTTAATAGGTACCAAATCTCTCTACCAAAAATTATTAATATTCGCCCCCTTTTTGGGGTAGTCCCCATATAACCCCCTTTTTTATATTAATATAGTTATCTGCTATGTTCCGCGTTTTGAGTTTGGTTCTAAGACTCTAGTGTAATCATTTCACCTGCAGAGGATAGCAAGGTAAAAAATTAGAACGTAAGGTTCGATAATGAACTATAGTCGCATTTAGACCTAGCCTCTGTGGAGGTTTCAGAAGGAGTGGACCGATATTCCCCATCTTCGAATTTGAATTATCAATTAAAAATTTCTGAAATTTGTATTATGGTTTACATAATCCGATTTTAGACATGTCGGTATAGGTCCACTTTTTGGTATGTTTC